>NW_027040077.1:65000-135000 GCF_034236695.1 Oncorhynchus nerka | reverse complement strand
TAGCCCAACCCCTCAGGTAAAACCCTTAACCTAGGACTACATCTAGCCCAACCCCTCAGGTAAAACCCTTAACCTAGGACTACATCTAGCCCAACCCCTCAGGTAAAACCCTTAACCTAGGACTACATCTAGCCCAACCCCTCAGGTAAAACCCTTAACCTAGGACTACATCTAGCCCAACCCCTCAGGTAAAACCCTTAACCTAGGACTACATCTAGAGACATGAAGGTCCTGCACACCATCAGAGAGAGACCCTCCCAACCCCTCAGGTAAAACCCTTAACCTAGGACTACATCTAGCCCAACCCCTCAGGTAAAACCCTTAACCTAGGACTACATCTAGCCCAACCCCTCAGGTAAAACCCTTAACCTAGGACTACATCTAGAGACATGAAGGTCCTGCACCATCCCCTCAACCCCTCAGGTAAAACCCTTAACCTAGGACTACATCTAGAGACATCCTGCACACCATCAGCCCAACCCCTCAGGTAAAACCCTTAACCTAGGACTACATCTAGCCCAACCCCTCAGGTAAAACCCTTAACCTAGGACTACATCTAGCCCAACCCCTCAGGTAAAACCCTTAACCTTGGACTACATCTAGCCCAACCCCTCAGGTAAAACCCTTAACCTAGGACTACATCTAGCCCAACCCCTCAGGTAAACCCCTTAACCTAGGACTACATCTAGCCCAACCCCTCAGGTAAAACCCTTAACATAGGACTACATCTAGCCCAACCCCTCAGGTAAAACCCCTTAACCTAGGACTACATCTAGCCCAACCCCTCAGGTAAAACCCTTAACCTAGGACTACATCTAGCCCAACCCCTCAGGTAAAACCCTTAACCTAGGACTACATCTAGAGACATGAAGGTCCTGCACACCATCAGAGAGACACCTCCCAACCCCTCAGGTAAAACCCTTAACCTAGGACTACATCTAGAGACATGAAGGTCCTGCACACCATCAGAGAGACACCTCCCAACCCCTCAGGTAAAACCCTTAACCTAGGACTACATCTAGCCCAACCCCTCAGGTAAAACCCTTAACCTAGGACTACATCTAGCCCAACCCCTCAGGTAAAACCCTTAACCTAGGACTACATCTAGCCCAACCCCTCAGGTAAAACCCTTAACCTAGGACTACATCTAGCCCAACCCCTCAGGTAAACCCCTTAACCTAGGACTACATCTAGCCCAACCCCTCAGGTAAAACCCTTAACCTAGGACTACATCTAGCCCAACCCCTCAGGTAAAACCCTTAACCTAGGACTACATCTAGCCCAACCCCTCAGGTAAAACCCTTAACCTAGGACTACATCTAGCCCAACCCCTCAGGTAAAACCCTTAACCTAGGACTACATCTAGCCCAACCCCTCAGGTAAAACCCTTAACCTAGGACTACATCTAGCCCAACCCCTCAGGTAAAACCCTTAACCTAGGACTACATCTAGCCCAACCCCTCAGGTAAAACCCTTAACCTAGGACTACATCTAGCCCAACCCCTCAGGTAAAACCCTTAACCTAGGACTACATCTAGCCCAACCCCTCAGGTAAAACCCTTAACCTAGGACTACATCTAGCCCAACCCCTCAGGTAAAACCCTTAACCTAGGACTACATCTAGCCCAACCCCTCAGGTAAAACCCTTAACCTAGGACTACATCTAGCCCAACCCCTCAGGTAAAACCCTTAACCTAGGACTACATCTAGCCCAACCCCTCAGGTAAAACCCTTAACCTAGGACTACATCTAGCCCAACCCCTCAGGTAAAACCCTTAACCTAGGACACATCTCAGCCCAACCCCTCAGGTAAAACCCTTAACCTAGGACTACATCTAGAGACATGAAGGTCCTGCACACCATCAGAGAGACACCTCCCAACCCCTCAGGTAAAACCCTTAACCTAGGACTACATCTAGAGACATGAAGGTCCTGCACACCATCAGAGAGACACCTCCCAACCCCTCAGGTAAAACCCTTAACCTAGGACTACATCTAGCCCAACCCCTCAGGTAAAACCCTTAACCTAGGACTACATCTAGCCCAACCCCTCAGGTAAAACCCTTAACCTAGGACTACATCTAGCCCAACCCCTCAGGTAAAACCCTTAACCTAGGACTACATCTAGCCCAACCCTCAAAACCCTTAACCTAGGACTACATCTAGCCCAACCCCTCAGGTAAAACCCTTAACCTAGGACTACATCTAGCCCAACCCCTCAGGTAAAACCCTTAACCTAGGACTACATCTAGCCCAACCCCTCAGGTAAAACCCTTAACCTAGGACTACATCTAGCCCAACCCCTCAGGTAAAACCCTTAACCTAGGACTACATCTAGCCCAACCCCTCAGGTAAAACCCTTAACCTAGGACTACATCTAGCCCAACCCCTCAGGTAAAACCCTTAACCTAGGACTACATCTAGCCCAACCCCTCAGGTAAAACCCTTAACCTAGGACTACATCTAGCCCAACCCTCAGGTAAAACCCTTAACCTAGGACTACATCTAGCCCAACCCCTCAGGTAAACCCCTTAACCTAGGACTACATCTAGCCCAACCCCTCAGGTAAAACCCTTAACCTAGGACTACATCTAGCCCAACCCCTCAGGTAAAACCCTTAACCTAGGACTACATCTAGCCCAACCCCTCAGGTAAAACCCTTAACCTAGGACTACATCTAGCCCAACCCCTCAGGTAAAACCCTTAACCTAGGACTACATCTAGCCCAACCCCTCAGGTAAAACCCTTAACCTAGGACTACATCTAGCCCAACCCCTCAGGTAAAACCCTTAACCTAGGACTAAATCCCAACCCATATATATACTAAAGTATGTGGAAAACCTTTCAAATTAGGGGTTTCGGCTATTTCAGCCACACCCGTTTCAGACAGGTGTTTAAAATCGAGCACACCGCCATGGAATCTCCATAGACAAACATTGGCAATAGAATGGCCTTACTGAGGAGATCAGTGACTTTCAACACGCTCACAGAATGGCAAATGGTTTGTCGAGATCGGCGTGGAAGAACTTGACTGGCCTGCACAGAGCCCTGACCCCAACCCATTGAACACCTTTGGGATGAATTAGAACGCCGACTACGAGCCTAATCGCCCAACATCAGTGCCCGACCTCAGTAATGCTCTGGTGGCTGAATGGAAGCAAGTCCCCTCAGCAATGTTCCAACATCTAGTGGAACCTGAACCTGTTTAATCCAACCGTATTGTATTTAGTAGTTGTGTGTTCTCTCCCCAGGGTTGTGTGTTCTCTCCCCAGGGTTGTGTGTTCTCTCCCCAGGGTTGTGTGTTCTCTCCCCAGGGTTGTGTGTTCTCTCTCCAGGGTTGTGTGTTGTCTCCTACTGTAATATCTGTGTGTTCTCTCCACAGGGTTGTGTGTTCTCTCTCCAGGGTTGTGTGTTCTCTCCCCAGGGTTGTGTGTTCTCTCCCCAGGGTTGTGTGTTCTCTCCCCAGGGTTGTGTGTTCTCTCCCCAGGGTTGTATGTTCTCTCCTCCTGTAATATCCGTGTGTTCTCTCCCCAGGGTTGTGTGTACTCTCCCCAGGGTTGTGTGTTCTCTCCCCAGGGTTGTGTGTTCTCTCCCCAGGGTTGTGTGTTCTCTCCCCAGGGTTGTGTGTTCTCTCCTCCTGTAATATCCGTGTGTTCTCTCCCCAGGGTTGTGTGTTCCCTCCCCAGGGTTGTGTGTTCTCTCCCCAGGGTTGTGTGTTCTCTCCCCAGGGTTGTGTGTTCTCTCCCCAGGGTTGTGTGTTCTCTCCCCAGGGTTGTGTGTTCTCTCCCCAGGGTTGTGTGTTCTCTCCCCAGGGTTGTGTGTTCTCTCCTCCTGTAATATCCGTGTGTTCTCTCCTCAGGGTTGTGTGTTCTCTCCCCAGGGTTGTGTGTTCTCTCCCCAGGGTTGTGTGTTCTCTCCCCCTAGGGTTGTGTGTTCTCTCCCCAGGGTTGTGTGTTCTCTCCTCCTGTAATATCCGTGTGTTCTCTCCCCAGGGTTGTGTGTTCTCTCCCCAGGGTTGTGTGTTCTCTCCCCAGGGTTGTGTGTTCTCTCCTCCTGTAATATCCGTGTGTTCTCCCCAGGGTTGTGTGTTCTCTCCCCAGGGTTGTGTGTTCTCTCCCCAGGGTTGTGTGTTCTCTCCTGTAATATCCTCTCCCCAGGGTTGTGTGTTCTCTCCTTGTGTGTTTCTCCTACTGTAATATCTGTGTGTTCTCTCCCCAGGGTTGTGTGTTCTCTCCTCCTGTAATATCCGTGTGTTCTCTCCCCTCTCCCCAGGGTTGTGTGTTCTCTCCCCAGGGTTGTGTGTTCTCTCCTCCTGTAATATCTGTGTGTTCTCTCCCCAGGGTTGTGTGTTCTCTCCCCAGGGTTGTGTGTTCTCTCCCCAGGGTTGTGTGTTCTCTCCCCAGGGTTGTGTGTTCTCTCCCCAGGGTTGTGTGTTCTCTCTCCAGGGTTGTGTGTTCTCTCCCCAGGGTTGTGTGTTCTCTCTCCAGGGTTGTGTGTTCTCTCCCCAGGGTTGTGTGTTCTCTCCCCAGGGTTGTGTGTTCTCTCCTACTGTAATATCTGTGTGTTCTCTCCACAGGGTTGTGTGTTCTCTCCCCAGGGTTGTGTGTTCTCTCCCCAGGGTTGTGTGTTCTCTCTCCAGGGTTGTGTGTTCTCTCCCCAGGGTTGTGTGTTCTCTCCCCAGGGTTGTGTGTTCTCTCCTACTGTAATATCTGTGTGTTCTCTCCCCAGGGTTGTGTGTTTTCTCCTACTGTAATATCTGTGTGTTCTCTCCCCAGGGTTGTGTGTTCTCTCCCCAGGGTTGTGTGTTCCCTCCCCAGGGTTGTGTGTTCTCTCCCCAGGGTTGTGTGTTCTCTCCCCAGGGTTGTGTGTTCTCTCCCCAGGGTTGTGTGTTCTCTCCCCAGGGTTGTGTGTTCTCTCCCCCAGGGTTGTGTGTTCTCTCCTCCTGTAATATCCGTGTGTTCTCTCCCCAGGGTTGTGTTCTCTCCCCAGGGTTGTGTGTTCTCTCCCCAGGGTTGTGTGTTCTCTCCCCAGGGTTGTGTGTTCTCTCCTCCTGTAATATCCGTGTGTTCTCTCCCCAGGGTTGTGTGTTCTCTCCCCAGGGTTGTGTGTTCTCTCCCCAGGGTTGTGTGTTCTCTCCCCAGGGTTGTGTGTTCTCTCCCCAGGGTTGTGTGTTCTCTCCCCAGGGTTGTGTGTTCTCTCCCCAGGGTTGTGTGTTCTCTCCCCAGGGTTGTGTGTTCTCTCCTCCTGTAATATCCGTGTGTTCTCTCCCCAGGGTTGTGTGTTCTCTCCCCAGGGTTGTGTGTTCTCTCCCCAGGGTTGTGTGTTCTCCCCAGGGTTGTGTGTTCTCTCCCCAGGGTTGTGTGTTCTCTCCTCCTGTAATATCCGTGTGTTCTCTCCCCAGGGTTGTGTGTTCTCTCCCCAGGGTTGTGTGTTCTCTCCCCAGGGTTGTGTGTTCTCTCCCCAGGGTTGTGTGTTTTCTCCTACTGTAATATCTGTGTGTTCTCTCCCCAGGGTTGTGTGTTCTCTCCCCAGGGTTGTGTGTTCCCTCCCCAGGGTTGTGTGTTCTCTCCCCAGGGTTGTGTGTTCTCTCCCCAGGGTTGTGTGTTCTCTCCCCAGGGTTGTGTGTTCTCTCTCCAGGGTTGTGTGTTCTCTCCCCAGGGTTGTGTGTTCTCTCCTCCTGTAATATCCGTGTGTTCTCTCCCCAGGGTTGTGTGTACTCTCCCCAGGGTTGTGTGTTCTCTCCCCAGGGTTGTGTGTTCTCTCCCCAGGGTTGTGTGTTCTCTCCCCAGGGTTGTGTGTTCTTCCTCCTGTAATATCCGTGTGTTCTCTCCCCAGGGTTGTGTGTTCCCTCCCAGGGTTGTGTGTTCTCTCCCAGGGTTGTGTGTTCTCTCCCCAGGGTTGTGTGTTCTCTCCCCAGGGTTGTGTGTTCTCTCCCAGGGTTGTGTGTTCTCTCCCCAGGGTTGTGTGTTCTCTCCCCAGGGTTGTGTGTTCTCTCCTCCTGTAATATCCGTGTGTTCTCTCCCCAGGGTTGTGTGTTCTCTCCCCAGGGTTGTGTGTTCTCTCCCAGGGTTGTGTGTTCTCTCCCCAGGGTTGTGTGTTCTCTCCTCCTGTAATATCCGTGTGTTCTCTCCCCAGGGTTGTGTGTTCTCTCCCCAGGGTTGTGTGTTCTCTCCCCAGGGTTGTGTGTTCTCTCCCCAGTAATTCCGTGTGTTCTCTCCCCAGGGTTGTGTGTTCTCTCCCCAGGGTTGTGTGTTCTCTCCCCAGGGTTGTGTGTTCTCTCCCCAGGGTTGTGTGTTCTCTCCCCAGGGTTGTGTGTTCTCTCCCCAGGGTTGTTTGTTCTCTCCTCCTGTAATATCCGTGTGTTCTCTCCCCAGGATTGTGTGTTCTCTCCCCAGGGTTGTGTGTTCTCTCCCCAGGGTTGTGTGTTCTCTCCCCAGGGTTGTGTGTTCTCTCTCCAGGGTTGTGTGTTCTCTCCCCAGGGTTGTGTGCTCTCTCCCCAGGGTTGTGTGCTCTCTCCCCAGGGTTGTGTGTTCTCTCCCCAGGGTTGTGTGTTCTCTCTCCAGGGTTGTGTGTTCTCTCCCCAGGGTTGTGTGTTCTCTCCCCAGGGTTGTTTGTTCTCTCCTCCTGTAATATCCGTGTGTTCTCTCCCCAGGATTGTGTGTTCTCTCCCCAGGGTTGTGTGTTCTCTCCCCAGGGTTGTGTGTTCTCTCCCCAGGGTTGTGTGTTCTCTCCCCAGGGTTGTGTGTTCTCTCTCCAGGGTTGTGTGTTCTCTCCCCAGGGTTGTGTGTTCTCTCCCCAGGATTGTGTGTTGTGTGTTCTCTCCCCAGGATTGTGTGTTCTCTCCCCAGGGTTGTGTTCTCTCCCTAGGGTTGTGTGTTCTCTCCACAGGGTTGTGTGTTCTCTCCCCAGGGTTGTGTGTTCTCTCCCCAGGGTTGTGTGTTCTCTCCACAGGGTTGTGTGTTCTCTCCCCAGGGTTGTGTGTTCTCTCCTCCTGTAATATCCGTGTGTTCTCTCCCCAGGGTTGTGTGTTCTCTCCCCAGGGTTGTGTGCTCTCTCCCCAGGGTAGTGTGTTCTCTCCCCAGGGTTGTGTGTTCTCTCTCCAGGGTTGTGTGTTCTCTCCCCAGGGTTGTGTGTTCTCTCCCCAGGGTTGTGTGTTCTCTCCTCCTGTAATATCCGTGTGTTCTCTCCCCAGGATTGTGTGTTCTCTCCCCAGGGTTGTGTTCTCTCCCCAGGGTTGTGTGTTCTCTCCCCAGGGTTGTGTGTTCTCTCCCCAGGGTTGTGTGTTCTCTCTCCAGGGTTGTGTGTTCTCTCCCCAGGGTTGTGTGTTCTCTCCCCAGGGTTGTGTGTTCTCTCCCCAGGATTGTGTGTTGTGTGTTCTCTCCCCAGGATTGTGTGTTCTCTCCCCAGGGTTGTGTTCTCTCCCTAGGGTTGTGTGTTCTCTCCACAGGGTTGTGTGTTTCTCTCCCAGGGTTGTGTGTTCTCTCCCAGGGTTGTGTGTTCTCTCCCCAGGGTTGTGTGTTCTCTCCCCAGGGTTGTGTGTTCTCTCCTCCTGTAATATCCGTGTGTTCTCTCCCCAGGGTTGTGTGTTCTCTCCCCAGGGTTGTGTGTTCTCTCCCCAGGGTTGTGTGTTCTCTCCTCCTGTAATATCCGTGTGTTCTCTCCCCAGGGTTGTGTGCTCTCTCCCCAGGGTTGTGTGCTCTCTCCCCAGGGTTGTGTGTTCTCTCCACAGGGTTGTGTGTTCTCTCCCTAGGGTTGTGTGTTCTCTCCACAGGGTTGTGTGTTCTCTCCCTAGGGTTGTGTGTTCTCTCCCCAGGGTTGTGTGTTCTCTCCCCAGGGTTGTGTGTTCTCTCCCCAGGGTTGTGTGTTCTCTCCCCAGGGTTGTGTGTTCTCTCTCCAGGGTTGTGTGTTCTCTCCCCAGGGTTGTGTGTTCTCTCCCCAGGGTTGTGTGTTCTCTCCCCAGGGTTGTGTGTTCTCTCCCCAGGGTTGTGTGTTCTCTCCCCAGGGTTGTGTGTTCTCTCCTCCTGTAATATCCGTGTGTTCTCTCCCCAGGATTGTGTGTTCTCTCCCCAGGGTTGTGTGTTCTCTCCCCAGGGTTG
Source organism: Oncorhynchus nerka (assembly GCF_034236695.1). NCBI lineage: Eukaryota > Metazoa > Chordata > Actinopteri > Salmoniformes > Salmonidae > Oncorhynchus > Oncorhynchus nerka. Next base: position 126,904 of record NW_027040077.1, on the reverse strand, counting down.
TGTGTTCTCTCCCCAGGGTTGTGTGTTCTCTCCCCAGGGTTGTGTGTTCTCTCCCCAGGGTTGTGTGTTCTCTCTCCAGGGTTGTGTGTTCTCTCCCCAGGGTTGTGTGTTCTCTCCCCAGGATTGTGTGTTGTGTGTTCTCTCCCCAGGATTGTGTGTTCTCTCCCCAGGGTTGTGTTCTCTCCCTAGGGTTGTGTGTTCTCTCCACAGGGTTGTGTGTTCTCTCCCCAGGGTTGTGTGTTCTCTCCCCAGGGTTGTGTGTTCTCTCCCCAGGGTTGTGTGTTCTCTCCCCAGGGTTGTGTGTTCTCTCCCCAGGGTTGTGTGTTCTCTCCACAGGGTTGTGTGTTCTCTCCCCAGGGTTGTGTGTTCTCTCTCCAGGGTTGTGTGTTCTCTCCCCAGGGTTGTGTGTTCTCTCCCCAGGGTTGTGTGTTCTCTCCTCCTGTAATATCCGTGTGTTCTCTCCCCAGGATTGTGTGTTCTCTCCCCAGGGTTGTGTGTTCTCTCCCCAGGGTTGTGTGTTCTCTCCTCCTGTAATATCCGTGTGTTCTCTCCCCAGGGTTGTGTGTTCTCTCCCCAGGGTTGTGTGTTCTCTCCCCAGGGTTGTATGTTTTCTCCTACTGTAATATCCGTGTGTTCTCTCCCCAGGGTTGTGTGTTCTCTCCCCAGGGTTGTGTGTTCTCTCCCCAGGGTTGTGTGTTCTCTCTCCAGGGTTGTGTGTTCTCTCCCCAGGGTTGTGTGTTCTCTCCCCAGGGTTGTGTGTTTTCTCCTACTGTAATATCCGTGTGTTCTCTCCCCAGGGTTGTGTGTTCTCTCCCCAGGGTTGTGTGTTCTCTCCCCAGGGTTGTGTGTTCTCTCTCCAGGGTTGTGTGTTCTCTCCCCAGGGTTGTGTGTTCTCTCCCCAGGGTTGTGTGTTCTCTCCCCAGGGTTGTGTGTTCTCTCCCCAGGGTTGTGTGTTCTCTCCTCCTGTAATATCCGTGTGTTCTCTCCCCAGGGTTGTGTGTTCTCTCCCCAGGGTTGTGTGTTCTCTCCCCAGGGTTGTGTGTTCTCTCCCCAGGGTTGTGTGTTCTCTCTCCAGGGTTGTGTGTTCTCTCCCCAGGGTTGTGTGTTCTCTCCCCAGGGTTGTGTGTTCTCTCCCCAGGGTTGTGTGTTCTCTCCCCAGGGTTGTGTGTTCTCTCCTCCTGTAATATCTGTCTGTTCTCTCCCCAGGGTTGTGTGCTCTCTCCATCAGTAATGATAACTGTTACCTGGCCTACCCCGGCAGTGCTACAATAGGAGAGGTCCAGGTGTTCGACACGGTCAACCTGGTATGACACACACACACACACACACACACACACATTGAAGATGGCTAGCTCTACTACAACTGTGCTGTTTCAGTCTCTGTGTGTTTAACTGTGTCTCCAGAGGGCAGCCAACATGATCCCAGCCCATGACAGTCCATTAGCAGCTGTGGTGTTTGATGCTAGCGGAACCAAACTGGCCACAGCCTCGGAGAAGGTGGGACACTTTAAACTGTTACACTGAACTACTGAGGTGGTGTCAGCCGGTCCCTCTGCCCTGACCCTTAATCCCGACCCTTAACCCTGGCCCTTAACCTTGACCCTTAACCCTCGCCCTTAACCCTCGCCCTTAACCCAGGCCCTTAAACCCGACCCTTAACCCTGACCCTTAACCCCGATCCTTAACCCTGACCCTTAACCCCGACCCTTAACCCTGACCCTTAACCCCGACCCTTAACCCCGACCCTTAACCCCGACCCTTAACCCCGATCCTTAACCCCGACCCTTAACCCTGACCCTTAACCCTGGCCCTTAACCCTGACCCTTAACCCTGGCCCTTAACCCCGACCCTTAACCCCGACCCTTAACCCCGGCCCTTAACCCTGACCCTTAACCCTGGCCCTTAACCCAGGCCCTTAACCCTGGCCCTTAACCCTGGCCCTTAACCTTGACCCTTAACCCTGGCCCTTAACCCTGACCCTTAACCTTGACCCTTAACCCTGACCCTTAACCCTGACCCTTAACCCTGACCCTTAACCCTGGCCCTTAACCCTGGCCCTTAACCCTGACCCTTAACCCTGACCCTTAACCCTGACCCTTAACCCTGGCCCTTAACCCTGGCCCTTAACCCTGACCCTTAACCCTGACCCTTAACCCTGGCCCTTAACCCTGACCCTTAACCCAGGCCCTTAACCCTGGCCCTTAACCCTGACCCTTAACCCTGGCCCTTAACCCTGGCCCTTAACCCTGACCCTTAACCTTGACCCTTAACCCTCGCCCTAAACCCTGACCCTTTTACCTGACCCTTACCATACAGATACTATTTTCTATCCACCTCTATGGCCCTTAACCCTGACCCTTAACCCTGACCCTTAACCCCGACCCTTAACCCTGACCCTTAACCCTGACCCTTAACCCCGACCCTTAACCCTGACCCTTAACCCTGACCCTTAACCCCGACCCTTCATGTGTTCTGATAGGGTACGGTGATTCGTGTGTTCTCCATCCCTGAGGGACAGAAACTGTTTGAGTTCCGCCGAGGAGTCAAAAGGTAGGACTTCTTCTTCTCCCTCCTTCTTCTTCTTCTCCCTCCTTCTTCTTCTTCTCCCTCCTTCTTCTTCTCCCTCCTTCGTCCCCCTCCTTCTTCTTCGTATCCCTCCTTCTTCATCTCCCTCCTTCTTCATCTCCCTCCTTCTTCTTCTCCCTCCTTCATCTCCCTCCTTCTTCATCTCCCTCCTTCTTCATCTCCCTCCTTCTTCTTTATCTCCCTCCTTCTTCTTCTCCCTCCTTCGTCCCCCTCCTTCTTCTTCCTATCCCTCCTTCTTCATCACCCTCCTTCTTCATCTCCCTCCTTCTTCATCTCCCTCCTTTGTCACCCTCCTTCTTCTTCGTATCCCTCCTTCTTCGTCTCCCTCCTTCTTCTTCAATTCCCTCCTTCTTCTTCTTCTCCCTCCTTCTTCTTCATTTCTCTCCTTCTTCTTCATCTCCCTCCTTCTTCATCTCCCTCCTTCTTCTTCTCCCTCCTTCTTCATCTCCCTCCTTCTTCATTTTCCCTCCTTCTTCATCTCCCTCCTTCTTCTTCTTCTCCCTCCTTCTTCTTTATCTCCCTCCTTCTTCTTCATCTCCCTCCTTCTTCTTCATCTCCCTCCTTCTTCTTCTTCTCCCTCCTTCTTCTTCATCTCCCTCCTCCTTCTTCTTCATCTCCCTCCTCCTTCTTCTTCTTCTCCCTCCTTCGTCTCCATCTCCTCCTTCTTCTTCATCTCCTCCTTCTTCATCATCTCCCTCCTTCTTCTTCTTCCCCCTCCTTCTTCATCTCCCTCCTTCTTCTTCATCTCCCTCCTTCTTCTTCATCTCCCTCCTTCTTCATTTCCCTCCTTCTTCATCATCTCCCTCCTTCTTCATCATCTCCCTCCTTCTTCATCTCCCTCCTTCGTCATCATCTCCCTCCTTCTTCATCATCTCCCTCCTTCTTCATCGCCCTCCTTCTTATTCTTCTCCCTCCTTCTTCATCTCCCTCCTTCTTCATCATCTCCCTCCTTCTTCATCATCTCCCTCCTTCATCTCCCTCCTTCTTCATCTCCCTCCTTCCTTTTCATCTCCCTCCTTCTTCATCATCTCCCTCCTTCTTCATTCCCCTCCTTCTTCATCATCTCCCTCCTTCTTCATCATCTCCCTCCTTCTTCATCTCCCTCCTTCTTCATCATCTCCCTCCTTCTTCATCTCCCTTCTTCTTCATCTCCCTCCTTCTTCATCATCTCCCTCCTTCTTCATCTCCCTCCTTCTTCATCTCCCTCCTTCCTCTTCATCTCCCTCCTTCTGCTTCATACCCCTCCTTCTTCATCATCTCCCTCCTTCTTCATCATCTCCCTCCTTCTTCATCATCTCCCTCCTTCTTCATCATCTCCCTCCTTCTTCATCGCCCTCCTTCTTCATCATCTCCCTTCTTCTTCATCTCCCTCCTTCGTCTCCATCACCCTCCTTCGTCTCCATCTCCCTCCTTCGTCTCCATCTCCCTCCTTCGTCTCCATCTCCCTCCTTCATCTCCCTCCTTCGTCTTCATCTCCCTCCTTCGTCTCCCTCCTTCGTCTTCAACTCCCTCCTTCGTCTCCCTCCTTCATCATCTCCCTCCTTCATCTCCCTCCTTCTTCATCTCCCTCCTTCTTCTTCTTCTCCCTCCTTCTTCCCCCTCCTTCTTCTTCTTCTCCCTCCTTCTTCTTCATCTCCCTCCTCCTTCTTCTTCTTCTCCCTCCTTCTTCATCTCCCTCCTTCTTCTTCATCTCCCTCCTTCTTCATCATCTCCCTCCTTCTTCTTCATCTCCCTCCTTCTCCATCATCTCCTCCTTCTTCATCTCCTCCTTCTTCATCTTCCTCCTTCTTCTTCTCCTCCTCCTTCGTCTCCATCTCCCTCCTTCGTCTCCATCTCCCTCCTTCGTCTCCATCTCCCTCCTTCGTCTTCATCTCCCTCCTTCGTCTTCATCTCCCTCCTTCGTCTTCATCTCCCTCCTTCATCATCTCCCTCCTTCATCATCTCCTCCTTCTTCTTCTCCCTCCTTCTTCATCCCCTCCTTCTTCTTCTTCTCCCCTCCTTCTTCATCTCCCTCCGTCTTCTTCTCCTCCTTCTTCATCTCCCCTCCTTCTTCATCTCCTCCTTCGTCTTCTTCTCCCTCCTTCTTCATCCCCCCTCCTTCTTCATCTCCCTCCTTCTTCATCATCTCCCTCCTTCATCATCTCCCTCCTTCATCATCTCCCTCCTTCTTCTTCTTCTCCCTCCTTCTTCTTCTTCTCCCTCCTTCTTCTTCTCCCTCCTTCTTCTTCATCTCCTCCTTCTTCTTCATCTCCCTCCTCCTTCTTCTTCTCCTCCTTCTTCATCTCCTCCTTCTTTCATCATCTCCTCCCTCTTCATCTCCCTCCTCCTTCTTCATCTCCCTCCTTCTTCATCGCCCTCCTCCTTCTTCATCTCCCTCCTTCTTCTTCTCCCTCCTTCTTCTTCTTCATCTCCCTCCTTCTTCATCTCCCTCCTTCTTCATCTCCCTCCTTCTTCTTCTTCTCCCTCCCTCCTTCTTCTTCATCTCCCTCCTTCTTCTTCTCCTCCCTCCTTCTTCATCTCCCTCCTTCTTCATCATCTCCCTCCCTCTTCATCTCCCTCCTCCTTCTTCATCTCCCTCCTTCTTCATCGCCCTCCTCCTTCTTCTTCTCCCTCCTTCTTCTTCTTCTTCTCCCTCCTTCTTCATCTCCCTCCTCCTTCTTCATCTCCCTCCTTCTTCTTCTTCTCCCTCCCTCCTTCTTCTTCATCTCCCTCCTTCTTCTTCTTCTCCCTCCTTCTTCTTCATCTCCCTCCTTCTTCTTCATCTCCCTCCTTCTTCATCTCCCTCCTTCTTCATCTCCCTCCTTCTTCTTCTCCCTCCTTCTTCTTCTCCCTCCTTCTTCTTCATCTCCCTCCTTCTTCTTCATCTCCCTCCTTCTTCTTCTTCTTCTCCCTCCTTCTTCATCTCCCTCCTCCTTCATCTCCCTCCTTCTTCTTCTTCTTCTCCTTCTTCATCTCCCTCCTTCTTCATCATCTCCCTCCTTCTTCTTCATCTCCCTCCTTCTTCTTCATCTCCCTCCTTCTTCTTCATCTCCCTCCTTCTTCTTCTCCCTCCTTCATCTCCCTCCTTCTTCTCCATCTCCCTCCTTCTTCTTCATCGCCCTCCTTCGTCTCCCTCCCTCTTCTTCATCTCCCTCCTTCGTCTTCATCTCCCTCCTTCATCATCTCCCTCCTTCTTCTTCATCTCCCTCCTTCTTCATCTCCCTCCTCCTTCATCATCTCCCTCCTTCTTCTTCATCTCCCTCCTCCTTCATCATCTCCCTCCTTCTTCTTCATCTCCCTCCTCCTTCTTCATCTCCCTCCTCCTTCTTCATCTCCCTCCTCCTTCTTCATCTCCCTCCTCCTTCATCATCTCCCTCCTCCTTCTTCATCTCCCTCCTCCCTCTTCATCTCCCTCCTCCCTCTTCATCTCCTCCTCCTTCTTCATCTCCCTCCTCTTTCATCTCCCTCCTCCTTCTTCATCTCCCTCCTCCTTCTTCATCTCCTCCTTTTCTTCATCTCCCTCCTTCTTCATCTCCTCCTCCTTCTTCATCTCCCTCCTTCTTCATCTCCTCCTTCTTCTTCATCTCCCTCCTTCATCTCCTCCTCCTTCTTCATCTCCATCCTTCTTCATCTCCCTCCTTCTTCATCTCCCTCCTCCTTCTTCATCTCCCTCCTTGTCTCCCTCCTTCTTCTTCATCTCCTCCTCCTTCATCATCTCCCTCCTTCTTCTTCATCTCCCTCCTCCTTCATCATCTCCTCTTTCTTTTCATCTCCTCCTTCATCTCCTCCTCCTTCTTTCATCTCCTCCTCCTTCTTCATCTCCTCCTCCTTCTTCATCTCCCTCCTCCTTCTTCATCTCCCCTCCTCCTTCTTCATCTCATCCCTCCTCTTTCATCTCCCTCCTCCTTCTTTCATCTCCCTCCTCCTTTTCATCTCCATCCTTCTTCATCTCCCTCCTCCTTCTTCATCTCCTCTCCTTCTTCATCTCCCTCCTTCTTCATCTCCCTCCTCCTTCTTCATCTCCCTCCTTCTTCATCTCCCTCCTCCTTCTTCATCTCCCTCCTTCTTCATCTCCCTCCTCCTTCTTCATCTCCCTCCTTCTTCTCCTTCATCTCCCTCCTCCTCCTTCTTCATCTCCCTCCTCCTTCTTCATCTCCCTCCTCCTTCTTCATCTCCCTCCTCCTTCTTCATCTCCCTCCTCCTTCTTCATCTCCCTCCTCCTCCTTCTTCATCTCCCTCCTCCTTCATCATCTCCCTCCTTCTTCTTCATCTCCCTCCTCCTTCTTCATCTCCCTCCTTCTTCATCTCCCTCCTTCTTCTTCATCTCCCTCCTTCATCTCCCTCCTCCTTCTTCATCTCCATCCTTCTTCATCTCCCTCCTTCTTCATCTCCCTCCTCCTTCTTCATCTCCCTCCTCCTTCTTCATCTCCCTCCTCCTTCTTCATCTCCCTCCTCCTTCTTCATCTCCCTCCTCCTTCTTCATCTCCCTCCTCCTTCTTCATCTCCATCCTTCTTCTTCATCTCCCTCCTCCTTCTTCATCTCCCTCCTTCTTCATCATCTCCCTCCTTCATCATCTCCTCCTTCATCATCTCCTCCTTCTTCTTCTTCTCCTCCTTCTTCTTCTCCCTCCTTCTTTTCTCCCTCCTTCCTTCTTCTCTCTCCTTCTTCTTTCATCTCCTCCTCCTTCTTCTTCTCCCTCCTTCTTTCATCTCCTCCTCCTTCTTTTCTCCCTCCTTCTTTGATCTCCCTCCTTCTTCATCATCTCCCTCCCTCTTCATCTCCCTCCTCTTCATCTCCCTCCTTCTTCATCGCTCCCTCCTTCTTCATCTCCCTCCTTCTTCTTCTCCCTCCCTCCTTCTTCTTCTTCATCTCCTCCTTCTTCATCTCCCTCCTTCTTCATCATCTCCTTCCTTCTTCTTCTCCCTCCCTCCTTCTTCTTCATCTCCCTCCTTCTTCTTCTCCTCCCTCCTTCTTCATCTCCCTCCTTCTTCATCATCTCCTCCCTCTTCATCTCCTCCTCCTTCTTTCATCTCCCTCCTTCTTTCATCGCCCTCCTCCTTCTTCTTCTCCTCCTTCTTCTTCATCTCCTCCTTCTTCATCTCCCTCCTCCTTCTTCATCTCCTCCTTCTTCTTCTTCTCCTCCCTCCTTCTTCTTCATCTCCTCCTTCTTCTTCATCTCTTCTCTCCCCTCCTTCTTCATCTCCTCCTTCTTCTTCATCTCCCTCCTTCTTCTTCATCTCCCTCCTTCTTCATCTCCCTCCTTCTTCATCTCCCTCCTTCTTCTTCTCCCTCCTTCTTCTTCTCCCTCCTTCTTCTTCATCTCCCTCCTTCTTCTTCATCTCCCTCCTTCTTCTTCTTCTTCTCCCTCCTTCTTCATCTCCCTCCTTCTTCTTCTTCTCCTTCTTCATCTCCTCCTTCTTCATCATCTCCCTCCTTCTTCTTCATCTCCCTCCTTCTTCTTCATCTCCTCCTTCTTCTTCATCTCCTCCTTCTTCTTCTCCCTCCTTCATCTCCCTCCTTCTTCTCCATCTCCCTCCTTCTTCTTCATCGCCCTCCTTCGTCTCCCTCCCTCTTCTTCATCTCCCTCCTTCGTCTTCATCTCCCTCCTTCATCATCTCCCTCCTTCTTCTTCATCTCCCTCCTTCTTCATCTCCCTCCTCCTTCATCATCTCCCTCCTTCTTCTTCATCTCCCTCCTTCATCATCTCCCTCCTTCTTCTTCATCTCCTCCTCCTTCTTCATCTCCTCCTCCTTCTTCATCTCCTCCTCCTTCTTCATCTCCCTCCTCCTTCATCATCTCCTCCTCCTTCTTCATCTCCTCCTCCTCTTCATCTCCTCCTCCTTCTTCATCTCCCTCCTTCTTCATCTCCCTCCTCCTTCTTCATCCCTCCTCCTTCTTCATCTCCTCCTTTTCTTCATCTCCTCCTTCTTCATCTCCTCCTCCTTCTTCATCTCCTCCTTCTTCATCTCCTCCTCCTTCTTCATCTCCATCCTTCTTCTTCATCTCCATCCTTCTTCTTCATCTCCTCCTCCTTCTTCATCTCCTCCTCCTTCTTCATCTCCTCCTTCTTCATCTCCCTCCTCCTTCTTCATCTCCCTCCTTCTTCATCTCCCTCCTCCTTCTTCATCTCCCTCCTCCTTCTTCATCTCTCCTCCTTCTTCATCTCCCTCCTCCTTCTTCATCTCCTCCTCCTTCTTCATCTCCCTCCTCCTTCTTCATCTCCCTCCTCCTCCTTCTTCATCTCCCTCCTCCTTCATCATCTCCCTCCTCCTTCTTCATCACCCTCCTTCTTCTTCATCACCCTCCTTCTTCTTCATCTCCCTCCTTCTTCATCTCCCTCCTCCTTCTTCATCTCCCTCCTCCTTCTTCATCTCCCTCCTCCTTCTTCATCTCCCTCCTCCTTCTTCATCTCCATCCTTCTTCTTCATCTCCCTCCTCCTTCTTCATCTCCTCCTTCTTCATCATCTCCTCCTTCATCATCTCCTCCTTCATCATCTCCTCCTTCTTCTTCTTCTCCCTCCTTCTTCTTCTTCTCTCCCTCCTTCTTCTTCTCCCTCCTTCTTCTTCATCTCCCTCCTTCTTCTTCATCTCCTCCTCCTTCTTCTTCTCCCTCCTTCTTCATCTCCCTCCTTCTTCATCATCTCCTCCTCTTCATCTCCCTCCTCCTTCTTCATCTCCCTCCTTCTTCATCGCCTCCTCCTTCTTCATCTCCCCTTCTTCTTCTCCCTCCTTCTTCTTCATCTCCTCCTTTCATCTCCTCCTTCTTCATCTCCCTCCTTCTTCTTCTTCTCCCTCCCTCCTTCTTCTTCATCTCCCTCCTTCTTCTTCTCCTCCTCCCTCCTTCTTCATCTCCCTCCTTCTTCATCATCTCTCCTCCTCTTCATCTCCCTCCTCCTTCTTCATCTCCTCCTTCTTCATCGCCTCCTCCTCCTTCTTCTTCTCCCTCCTTCTTCTTTCTTCTTCTCCCTCCTTCTTCATCTCCCTCCTCCTTCTTCATCTCCTCCTTCTTCTTCTTCTCCTCCTCCTTCTTCTTCATCTCCCTCCTTCTTCTTCTTCTCTCCTCCTTCTTCTTCATCTCCTCCTTCTTCTTCATCTCCCTCCTTCATCTCCTCCTTCTTCATCTCCCTCCTTCTTCTTCTCCTCCTTCTTCTTCTCCCTCCTTCTTCTTCTCTCCTCCTTCTTCTTCATCTCCTCCTCTCTTCTTCTTCTTCTCCCTCCTTCTTCATCTCCCTCCTCCTTCATCTCCCTCCTTCTTCTTCTCTTCCTTCTTCATCTCCTCCTTCTTCATCATCTCCCTCCTTCTTCATCTCCCTCCTTCTTCTTCTTCTCCTCCCTCCTTCTTCTTCATCTCCCTCCTTCTTCTTCTCCTCCTCCTTCTTCATCTCCTCCTTCTTCTTCATCTCCCTCCTTCTTCTTCATCTCCTCCTTCTTCTCTCCCTCCTTCATCTCCTCCTTCTTCTCCATCTCCCTCCTTCTTCTTCATCGCCCCTCCTTCGTCTCCCCCTCTTCTTCATCTCCTCCTTCGTCTTCATCTCCTCCTTCATCATCTCCTCCTTCTTCTTCATCTCCCTCCTTCTTCATCTCCTCCTCCTTCATCATCTCCTCCTTCTTCTTCATCTCCTCCTCCTTCATCATCTCCTCCTTCTTCTTCATCTCCCTCCTCCTTCTTCATCTCCCTCCTCCTTCTTCATCTCCTCCTCCTTCTTCATCTCCCTCCTCCTTCATCATCTCCTCCTCCTTCTTCATCTCCCTCCTCCTCTTCATCTCCCTCCTCCTTCTTCATCTCCCTCCTTCTTCATCTCCTCCTCCTTCTTCATCTCCCTCCTCCTTCTTCATCTCCTCCTTTTTCTTCATCTCCTCATTCTTCATCTCCCTCCTCCTTCTTCATCTCCTCCTTCTTCATCTCCCTCCTTCTTCTTCATCTCCTCCTCCTTCATCTCCTCCTCCTTCTTCATCTCCATCCTTCTTCATCTCCCTCCTTCTTCATCTCCCTCCTTCTCTTCATCTCCCTCCTTTGTCTCCTCCTTCTTCATCTCCTCCTCCTTCATCATCTCCCTCCTTCTTCTTCATCTCCTCCTTCTTCTTCATCTCCCTCCTTCATCTCCCTCCTCCTTCTTCATCTCCTCCTCCTTCTTCATCTCCCTCCTCCTTCTTCATCTCCCTCCTCCTTCTTCATCTCCCTCCTCCTTCTTCATCTCCCTCCTCCTTCTTCATCTCCCTCCTCCTTCTTCATCTCCCTCCTCCTTCTTCATCTCCATCCTTCTTCATCTCCCTCCTCCTTCTTCATCTCCCTCCTCCTTCATCTCCCTCCTTCTTCATCTCCCTCCTTCTTCATCTCCCTCCTTCTTCATCTCCCTCCTCCTTCTTCATCTCCCTCCTCCTTCTTCATCTCCCTCCTCCTTCTTCATCTCCTCCTCCTCCTTCTTCATCTCCCTCCTCCTTCATCATCTCCCTCCTTCTTCTTCATCTCCTCCTTCTTCTTCATCTCCTCCCTCTCTTCATCTCCCTCCTCCTTCTTCATCTCCCTCCTCCTTCTTCATCTCCTCCTCCTTCATCTCCCTCCTCCTTCTTCATCTCCCTCCTCCTTCTTCATCTCCCTCCTCCTTCTTCATCTCCCTCCTCTTCTTCATCTCCCTCCTTCTTCATCTCCTCCTCCTTCTTCATCTCCTCCTTCTTCATCTCCCTCCTCCTTCTTCATCTCCTCCTTCTTCATCTCCTCCTCCTTCATCTCCTCCTCCTTCTTCATCTCCCTCCTCCTTCTTCATCTCCCTCCTCCTTCTTCATCTCCCTCCTCCTTCTTCATCTCCCTCCTCCTCCTTCATCTCCCTCCTCCTCCTTCATCTCCCTCCTCCTTCTTCATCTCCTCCTCCTCCTTCATCTCCCATCCTTCATCTCCTCCTCCTCTTCATCTCCTCCTCCTCTTCATCTCCCTCCTTCTTCATCTCCCTCCTCCTCCTTTCATCTCCCTCCTCCTCCTTCATCTCCCTCCTCCTCCTTCATCTCTCCTCCTCCTCCTTCATCTCCCTCCTCCTCCTTCATCTCCCTCCTCCTCCTTCTTCATCTCCCTCCTCCTTCTTCATCTCCCTCCTCCTTCTTCATCTCCCTCCTCCATCTCCTCCTCATCTCCTCCTCCTTCTTCATCTCCTCCTCCTTCTTCATCTCCCTCCTCCTTCTTCATCTCCTCCTCCTCCTCCTCTTCATCTCCCTCCTTCTTCTTCATCTCCCTCCTTCTTCATCTCCCTCCTTCTTCTTCTCTCCTCCTTCTTTTCTCCCTCCTTCTTCATCTCCTCCTTCTTTCTTCATCTCCTCCTTCTTCTTCTCTCCTTCTTTCATCTCCTCCTCTTCTTCTCCCTCCTTCTTCTCCTCCTTCTTCTTCTCCCCTCCTTCTTCTTCCTTCTCTCCTCCTTCTTCTTCATCTCCCTCCTTCTTCATCTCCCTCCTTCTTCATCTCCCTCCTTTTGTCTCCTTCTTCTTCATCTCCTCCTCCTTCATCATCTCCTCCTTCTTCTTCATCTCCCTCCTCCTTCATCATCTCCCTCCTTCTTCTTCATCTCCCTCCTTCTTCATCTCCTCCTCCTTCATCATCTCCCTCCTTCTTCATCTCCCTCCTCCTTCTTCATCTCCCTCCTCCTTCTTCATCTCCCTCCTCCTTCTTCATCTCCCTCCTCCTTCATCATCTCCCTCCTCCTTCTTCATCTCCTCCTCCTTCTTCATCTCCCTCCTCCTTCTTCATCTCCCTCCTTCTTCTTCATCTCCCTCCTCCTTCTTCATCTCCCTCCTCCTTCTTCATCTCCCTCCTTCGTCTTCATCTCCCTCCTTCGTCTTCATCTCCTCCTTCATCATCTCCTCCTTCATCATCTCCCTCCTTCTTCTTCTCCCTCCTTCTTCATCCCCTCCTCTTCTTCTTCTCCTCCTTCTTCATCTCCTTCTTCTTCTCCCTCCTTCTTCTTCATCTCCTCCTTCGTCTCTTCTCCCTCCTTCTTCATCCCCCTCCTTCTTCATCTCCCTCCTTCTTCATCATCTCCTCCTTCATCATCTCCCTCCTTCTTCTTCTTCTCCCTCCTTCTTCTTCTTCTCCCTCCTTCTTCTTCTCCCTCCTTCTTCTTCATCTCCTCCTTCTTCTTCATCTCCCTCCTTCTTCATCATCTCCTCCCTCTTCATCTCCCTCCTCCTTCTTCATCTCCCTCCTTCTTCATCGCCCTCCTCCTTCTTCATCTCCCTCCTTCTTCTTCTCCTCCTTCTTCTTCTTCTCCCTCCTTCTTCATCTCCCTCCTTCTTCATCTCCTCCTTCTTCTTCCTCCCTCCCTCATCTCCCTCCTTCTTCTTCTTCTCCTCCTTCTTCATCTCCTCCTTCTTCATCATCTCCCTCCCTCTTCATCTCCCTCCTCCTCCTTCATCTCCTCCTCCTTCTTCATCTCCCTCTCCTCCTCCTTCTTCATCTCCCTCCTCCTCCTTCATCTCCTCCTCCTTCTTCATTCCCTCCTCCTCCTTCATCTCCCTCCTCCTTCTTCATCTCCCTCCTCCTTCTTCATCTCCCTCCTCCTTCTTCATCTCCCTCCTTCTTCATCTCCTCCTCCTTCTTCATCTCCCTCCTCCTTCTTCATCTCCCTCCTTCTTCTTCATCTCCTCCTTCTTCATCTCCCTCCTTCTTCTTCTCCCTCCTTCTTCTTCTCCCTCCTTTCTTCTTCATCTCCTCCTTCTTCTTCTTCATCTCCTCTTCTTCTTCTTCTTCTCCCTCCTTCTTCATCTCCCTCCTTCTTCTTCTCCCTCCTTCTTCTCCCTCCTTCTTCTTCATCTCCCTCCTTCTTCTTCATCGCCCTCCTTCGTCTCCCTCCTTCTTCTTCATCTCCCTCCTTCGTCTTCATCTCCCTCCTTCTTCATCTCCCTCCTTTGTCTCCCTCCTTCTTCTTCATCTCCCTCCTCCTTCATCATCTCCCTCCTTCTTCTTCATCTCCCTCCTCCTTCATCATCTCCCTCCTTCTTCTTCATCTCCCTCCTTCTTCATCTCCCTCCTCCTTCATCATCTCCCTCCTTCTTCTTCATCTCCCTCCTCCTTCTTCATCTCCCTCCTCCTTCTTCATCTCCCTCCTCCTTCTTCATCTCCCTCCTTCATCATCTCCTCCTCCTTCATCATCTCCTCCTCCTTCTTCATCTCCCTCCTCCTTCTTCATCTCCCTCCTCCTTCTTCATCTCCTCCTTCTTCTTCATCTCCCTCCTCCTTCTTCATCTCCCTCCTCCTTCTTCATCTCCTCCTTCGTCTTCATCTCCTCCTTCTCTTCATCTCCCTCCTTCATCATCTCCCTCCTTCATCATCTCCCTCCTTCTTCTTCTCCCTCCTTCTTCATCCCCCTCCTTCTTCTTCTTCTCCCTCCTTCTTCATCTCCCTCCGTCTTCTTCTCCCTCCTTCTTCTTCATCTCCCTCCTTCGTCTTCTTCTCCCTCCTTCTTCATCCCCCTCCTTCTTCATCTCCCTCCTTCTTCATCATCTCCCTCCTTCATCATCTCCCTCCTTCTTCTTCTTCTCCCTCCTTCTTCTTCTTCTCCCTCCTTCTTCTTCTCCCTCCTTCTTCTTCATCTCCCTCCTTCTTCTTCATCTCCCTCCTTCTTCATCATCTCCCTCCCTCTTCATCTCCCTCCTCCTTCTTCATCTCCCTCCTTCTTCATCGCCCTCCTCCTTCTTCATCTCCCTCCTTCTTCTTCTCCCTCCTTCTTCTTCTTCTTCTCCCTCCTTCTTCATCTCCCTCCTTCTTCATCTCCCTCCTTCTTCTTCTTCTCCCTCCCTCCTTCTTCTTCATCTCCCTCCTTCTTCTTCTTCTCCCTCCTTCTTCATCTCCCTCCTTCTTCATCATCTCCCTCCCTCTTCATCTCCCTCCTCCTTCTTCATCTCCCTCCTTCTTCATCGCCCTCCTCCTTCTTCATCTCCCTCCTTCTTCTTCTTCTCCCTCCTTCTTCATCTCCCTCCTTCTTCATCTCCCTCCTTCTTCTTCTTCTCCCTCCCTCCTTCTTCTTCATCTCCCTCCTTCTTCTTCTTCTCCCTCCCTCCTTCTTCTTCATCTCCCTCCTTCTTCTTCTTCTCCCTCCTTCTTCTTCATCTCCCTCCTTCTTCTTCATCTCCCTCCTTCTTCATCTCCCTCCTTCTTCATCTCCCTCCTTCTTCATCTCCCTCCTTCTTCTTCATCTCCCTCCTCCTCCTTCTTCATCTCCCTCCTCCTCCTTCATCTCCCTCCTCCTTCTTCATCTCCCTCCTCCTTCATCTCCCTCCTTCTTCTTCTTCTTCTCCTTCTTCATCTCCCTCCTTCTTCTTCATCTCCCTCCTTCTTCTTCATCTCCCTCCTTCTTCATCTCCCTCCTTCTTCTTCATCTCCCTCCTTCTTCTTCTCCCTCCTTCTTCTCCCTCCTTCTTCTTCATCTCCCTCCTTCGTCTCCCTCCTTCTTCTTCATCTCCCTCCTTCTTCTTCATCTCCCTCCTTCTTCATCTCCCTCCTCCTTCATCATCTCCCTCCTTCTTCTTCATCTCCCTCCTCCTTCATCATCTCCCTCCTTCTTCTTCATCTCCCTCCTCCTTCTTCATCTCCCTCCTCCTTCTTCATCTCCCTCCTCCTTCATCATCTCCCTCCTCCTTCTTCATCTCCCTCCTCCTTCTTCATCTCCCTCCTCCTTCTTCATCTCCCTCCTCCTTCTTCATCTCCCTCCTCCTTCTTCATCTCCCTCCTTCTTCATCTCCTCCTCCTTCTTCATCTCCCTCCTTTTTCTTCATCTCATCTTCATCTCCTCCTTCTTCATCTCCCTCCTCCTTCTTCATCTCCCTCCTTCTTCATCTCCCTCCTTCTTCTTCATCTCCTCCTTCTTCTTCATCTCCCTCCTTCTTCATCTCCTCCTTCTTCTTCTTCATCTCCTCCTTCTTCTTCATCTCCCTCCTCCTTCTTCATCTCCCTCCTTCTTCATCTCCCTCCTCCTTCTTCATCTCCCTCCTCCTTCTTCATCTCCCTCCTTCTTCTTCATCTCCCTCCTTCTTCTTCATCCCTCCTTCTTCTTCATCTCCCTCCTCTTCATCTCCCTCCTTCTTCATCTCCCTCCTTCTTCATCTCCCTCCTCCTTCATCTCATCTCCATCCTTCTTCATCTCCCTCCTCCTTCTTCATCTCCCTCCTTCTTCATCTCCTCCTTTGTCTCCTCCTTCTTCTTTCATCTCCCTCCTCCTTCATCATCTCCCTCCTTCTTCTTCATCTCCCTCCTCCTTCATCATCTCCCTCCTTCTTCTTCATCTTCCTCCTTCTTCATCTCCCTCCTCCTTCTTCATCTCCCTCCTCCTTCTTCATCTCCCTCCTCCTTCTTCATCTCCCTCCTCCTTCTTCATCTCCCTCCTCCTTCTTCATCTCCCTCCTTCTTCATCTCCCTCCTCCTTCTTCATCTCCCTCCTTCTTCATCTCCCTCCTCCTTCTTCATCTCCCTCCTTCTTCATCTCCCTCCTCCTTCTTCATCTCCCTCCTTCTTCTCCTTCATCTCCCTCCTCCTCCTCCTTCATCTCCCTCCTCCTCCTCCTTCATCTCCCTCCTCCTTCTTCATCTCCCTCCTCCTTCTTCATCTCCCTCCTTCTTCATCTCCCTCCTCCTTCTTCATCTCCCTCCTCCTTCTTCATCTCCCTCCTCCTTCTTCATCTCCCTCCTCCTCCTTCTTCATCTCCCTCCTCCTTCATCATCTCCCTCCTTCTTCTTCATCTCCCTCCTTCTTCATCTCCCTCCTCCTTCTTCATCTCCCTCCTCCTTCTTCATCTCCTCCTCCTTCTTCATCTCCCTCCTCCTTCTTCATCTCCCTCCTCCTTCTTCATCTCCCTCCTCCTTCTTCATCTCCCTCCTCCTTCTTCATCTCCCTCCTCCTTCTTCATCTCCATCCTTCTTCTTCATCTCCTCCTCCTTCTTCATCTCCACTCCTCCTTCTTCATCTCCCTCCTCCTTCATCTCCCTCCTTTTCATCTCACTCCTTCTTCATCTCAATTCCTCCTTCTCCTCCTTCATCTCCCTCCTCCTCCTCCTTCATCTCCCTCCTCCTTCTTCATCTCCCTCCTCCTTCTTCATCTCCCTCCTCCTCCTCCTTCATCTCCCTCCTCCTCCTTCATCTCCCTCCTCCTTCTTCATCTCCCTCCTCCTCCTTCTTCATCTCCCTCCTCCTCCTTCATCTCCCTCCTCCTTCTTCATCTCCCTCCTCCTTCTTCTTCTCCCTCCTTCTTCTTCTCTTCTCCTCCTTCTTCATCTCCTCCTTCTTCTTCTTCTCCTCCTTCTTCTTCATCTCCCTCCTTCTTCTTCATCTCCTCCTTCTTCATCTCCCTCCTTCTTCTTCTCCTCCTTCTTCTTCTCCCTCCTTCTTCTTCTCCCCTCCTTCTTCTTCATCTCCCTCCTTCTTCTTCTTCTTCTCCCTCCTTCTTCATCTCCCTCCTCCTTCATCTCCCTCCTTCTTCTTCTTCTTCTCCTTCTTCATCTCCCTCCTTCTTCATCATCTCCCTCCTTCTTCTTCATCTCCCTCCTTCTTCTTCATCTCCCTCCTTCTTCTTCATCTCCCTCCTTCTTCTTCTCCCTCCTTCTTCTCCCTCCTTCTTCTTCATCTCCCTCCTTCTTCTTCATCGCCCTCCTTCGTCTCCCTCCTTCTTCTTCATCTCCCTCCTTCGTCTTCATCTCCCTCCTTCATCATCTCCCTCCTTCTTCTTCATCTCCCTCCTTCTTCATCTCCCTCCTCCTTCATCATCTCCCTCCTTCTTCTTCATCTCCTCCTCCTTCATCATCTCCCTCCTTCTTCTTCATCTCCTCCTCCTTCTTCATCTCCCTCCTCCTTCTTCATCTCCCTCCTCCTTCTTCATCTCCTCCTCCTTCTTCATCTCCCTCCTTCTTCATCTCCTCCTCCTTCTTCATCTCCCTCCTCCTTCTTCATCTCCCTCCTTTTTCTTCATCTCCCTCCTTCTTCATCTCCTCCTCCTTCTTCATCTCCTCCTCCTTCTTCATCTCCTCCTCTTCTTCATCTCCCTCCTTCTTCTTCATCTCCTCCTTCTTCTTCATCTCCTCCTTCTTCTTCATCTCCTCCTTCTTCATCTCCCTCCTTCTTCATCTCCCTTCTTCTTCATCTCCCTCCTTCTTCATCTCCTCCTTCTTCATCTCCCTCCTTCTTCATCTCCTCCTCATCTCCTCCTCCTTCTTCATCTCCTTCTTATTCATCTCCCTCCTTCTTCATCTCCCCTCCTTCTTCATCTCTCCTTCTTCATCTCCTCCTCCTTCTTCATCTCCCTCCTTCTTCATCTCCCTCCTCCTTCTTCATCTCCATCCTTCTTCATCTCCCTCCTTCTTCATCTCCCTCCTCCTTCTTCTCTCCCTCCTTCTTCATCTCCCTCCTTTGTCTCCCTCCTTCTTCTTCATCTCCCTCCTCCTTCATCATCTCCTCCTTCTTCTTCATCTCCCTCCTCCTTCATCATCTCCTCCTTCTTCTTCATCTCTCCTTCTTCATCTCCCTCCTCCTTCTTCATCTCCCTCCTCCTTCTTCATCTCCTCCTCCTTCTTCATCTCCCTCCTCCTTCTTCATCTCCTCCTCCTTCTTCATCTCCATCCTTCTTCTTCATCTCCATCCTTCTTCTTCATCT
This sequence comes from Oncorhynchus nerka, assembly GCF_034236695.1. NCBI lineage: Eukaryota > Metazoa > Chordata > Actinopteri > Salmoniformes > Salmonidae > Oncorhynchus > Oncorhynchus nerka. The sequence continues at coordinate 108,718 of NW_027040077.1, read as the reverse complement.
CCCTCCTCCTTCTTCATCTCCCTCCTCCTTCTTCATCTCCCTCCTTCTTCATCTCCCTCCTCCTTCTTCATCTCCTCCTTCTTCATCTCCTCCTCCTTCTTCATCTCCCTCCTTCTTCTTCATCTCCTCCTCCTCCTCCTCATCTCCTCCTCCTTCTTCATCTCCCTCCTCCTTCTTCATCTCCTCCTCCTTCTTCATCTCCTCCTCCTCCTTCTTCATCTCCCTCCTCCTTCATCATCTCCTCCTTCTTCTTCATCTCCCTCCTTCTTCATCTCCCTCCTCCTTCTTCATCTCCTCCTCCTTCTTCATCTCCCTCCTCCTTCTTCATCTCCTCCTCCTTCTTCATCTCCTCCTCCTTCTTCATCTCCCTCCTCCTTCTTCATCTCCATCCTTCTTCTTCATCTCCCTCCTCCTTCTTCATCTCCTCCTCCTTCTTCATCTCCCTCCTTCTTCATCTCCCTCCTTCTTCATCTCCCTCCTTCTTCTTCTTCTCCCTCCCTCCTTCTTCTTCATCTCCCTCCTCCTTCTTCATCTCCATCCTTCTTCTTCATCTCCCTCCTCCTTCTTCATCTCCATCCTTCTTCATCTCCATCCTTCTTCATCTCCCTCCTTCTTCATCTCCCTCCTTCTTCATCTCCCTCCTTCTTCTCCTTCATCTCCCTCCTCCTCCTCCTTCATCTCCCTCCTCCTTCTTCATCTCCCTCCTCCTTCTTCATCTCCCTCCTCCTTCTTCATCTCCCTCCTTCTTCATCTCCCTCCTCCTTCTTCATCTCCCTCCTCCTCCTCCTTCATCTCCCTCCTCCTTCATCTCCCTCCTCCTTCTTCATCTCCCTCCTCCTCCTTCTTCATCTCCCTCCTCCTCCTTCATCTCCCTCCTCCTTCTTCATCTCCCTCCTCCTTCCTCATCTCCCTCCTCCTTCATCTCCCTCCTCCTTCTTCATCTCCCTCCTCCTTCTTCATCTCCCTCCTTGTTCTTCATCTCCCTCCTTCATCTCCCTCCTTCTTCATCTCCCTCCTTCTTCTTCTCCCTCCTTCTTCTTCATCTCCCTCCTTCTTCTTCATCTCCCTCCTTCTTCTTCTTCTTCTCCCTCCTTCTTCATCTCCCTCCTCCTTCATCTCCCTCCTTCTTCTTCTTCTTCTCCTTCATCTCCCTCCTTCTTCTTCTCCTTCTTCATCTCCCTCCTTCTTCATCATCTCCCTCCTTCTTCTTCATCTCCCTCCTTCTTCTTCATCTCCCTCCTTCTTCTTCATCTCCCTCCTTCTTCTTCATCGCCCTCCTTCGTCTCCCTCCTTCTTCTTCATCTCCCTCCTTCGTCTTCATCTCCCTCCTTCTTCATCTCCCTCCTTTGTCTCCCTCCTTCTTCTTCATCTCCCTCCTCCTTCATCATCTCCCTCCTTCTTCTTCATCTCCCTCCTCCTTCATCATCTCCCTCCTTCTTCTTCATCTCCCTCCTTCTTCATCTCCCTCCTCCTTCATCATCTCCCTCCTTCTTCATCTCCCTCCTCCTTCATCATCTCCCTCCTTCTTCTTCATCTCCCTCCTCCTTCTTCATCTCCCTCCTCCTTCTTCATCTCCCTCCTCCTTCTTCATCTCCCTCCTCCTTCATCATCTCCCTCCTCCTTCTTCATCTCCCTCCTCCTTCTTCATCTCCCTCCTCCTTCTTCATCTCCCTCCTTCCTCTTCATCTCCCTCCTCCTTCTTCATCTCCCTCCTTCTTCTTCATCTCCCTCCTTCTTCATCTCCCTCCTCCTTCTTCATCTCCCTCCTCCTTCTTCATCTCCCTCCTTCTTCATCTCCCTCCTCCTTCTTCATCTCCCTCCTCCTTCTTCATCTCCCTCCTCCTTCTTCATCTCCCTCCTCCTTCTTCATCTCCCTCCTTCTTCTTCATCTCCCTCCTTCTTCATCTCCCTCCTTCGTCATCATCTCCCTCCTTCTTCATCGCCCTCCTTCTTATTCTTCTCCCTCCTTCTTCATCATCTCCCTCCTTCTTCATCATATCCCTCCTTCATCTCCCTCCTTCTTCATCTCCCTCCTTCCTTTTCATCTCCCTCCTTCTTCATCATCTCCTCCTTCTTCATTCCCCTCCTTCTTCATCATCTCCTCCTTCTTCATCATCTCCTCCTTCTTCATCTCCCTCCTTCTTCATCATCTCCCTCCTTCTTCATCTCCCTTCTTCTTCATCTCCCTCCTTCTTCATCATCTCCCTCCTTCTTCATCTCCCTCCTTCTTCATCTCCCTCCTTCCTCTTCATCTCCCTCCTTCTGCTTCATACCCCTCCTTCTTCATCATCTCCCTCCTTCTTCATCATCTCCCTCCTTCTTCATCATCTCCCTCCTTCTTCATCATCTCCCTCCTTCTTCATCATCTCCCTCCTTCTTCATCATCTCCCTTCTTCTTCATCTCCCTCCCTCAGGTCTCCATCACCCTCCTTCGTCTCCATCTCCTCCTTCGTCTCCATCTCCTCCTTCGTCTCCATCTCCCTCCTTCATCTCCCTCCTTCGTCTTCATCTCCCTCCTTCGTCTCCCTCCTTCGTCTTCATCTCCCTCCTTCGTCTCCCTCCTTCATCATCTCCCTCCTTCATCTCCCTCCTTCTTCATCTCCCTCCTTCTTCTTCTTCTCCCTCCTTCTTCCCCCTCCTTCTTCTTCTTCTCCCTCCTTCTTCTTCATCTCCCTCCTCCTTCTTCTTCTTCTCCCTCCTTCTTCATCTCCCTCCTTCTTCTTCATCTCCCTCCTTCTTCATCATCTCCCTCCTTCTTCTTCATCTCCCTCCTTCTCCATCATCTCCCTCCTTCTTCATCTCCCTCCTTCTTCATCTTCCTCCTTCTTCTTCTCCCTCCTCCTTCGTCTCCATCTCCCTCCTTCGTCTCCATCTCCCTCCTTCGTCTCCATCTCCCTCCTTCGTCTTCATGTCTTCATCTCCCTCCTTCGTCTTCATCACCCTCCTTCGTCTTCATCTCCCTCCTTCATCATCTCCCTCCTTCATCATCTCCCTCCTTCTTCTTCTCCCTCCTTCTTCATCCCCCTCCTTCTTCTTCTTCTCCCTCCTTCTTCATCTCCCTCCGTCTTCTTCTCCCTCCTTCTTCTTCATCTCCCTCCTTCTTCTTCATCTCCCTCCTTCGTCTTCTTCTCCCTCCTTCTTCATCCCCCTCCTTCTTCATCTCCCTCCTTCATCATCTCCCTCCTTCATCATCTCCCTCCTTCTTCTTCTTCTCCCTCCTTCTTCTTCTTCTCCCTCCTTCTTCTTCTCCCTCCTTCTTCTTCATCTCCCTCCTTCTTCTTCATCTCCCTCCTCCTTCTTCTTCTCCCTCCTTCTTCATCTCCCTCCTTCTTCATCATCTCCCTCCCTCTTCATCTCCCTCCTCCTTCTTCATCTCCCTCCTTCTTCATCGCCCTCCTCCTTCTTCATCTCCCTCCTTCTTCTTCTCCCTCCTTCTTCTTCTTCATCTCCCTCCTTCTTCATCTCCCTCCTTCTTCATCTCCCTCCTTCTTCTTCTTCTCCCTCCCTCCTTCTTCTTCATCTCCCTCCTTCTTCTTCTCCTCCCTCCTTCTTCATCTCCCTCCTTCTTCATCATCTCCCTCCCTCTTCATCTCCCTCCTCCTTCTTCATCTCCCTCCTTCTTCATCGCCCTCCTCCTTCTTCTTCTCCCTCCTTCTTCTTCTTCTTCTCCCTCCTTCTTCATCTCCCTCCTCCTTCTTCATCTCCCTCCTTCTTCTTCTTCTCCCTCCCTCCTTCTTCTTCATCTCCCTCCTTCTTCTTCTTCTCCCTCCTTCTTCTTCATCTCCCTCCTCCTTCTTCTTCCTCTCCTCCTTCTTCATCTCCCTCCTTCTTCATCTCCCTCCTTCTTCATCTCCCTCCTTCTTCTTCTCCCTCCTTCTTCTTCTCCCTCCTTCTTCTTCATCTCCCTCCTTCTTCTTCATCTCCCTCCTTCTTCTTCTTTTTCTCCTCCTTCTTCATCTCCTCCTCCTTCATCTCCCTCCTTCTTCTTCTTCTTCTCCTTCTTCATCTCCTCCTTCTTCATCATCTCCTCCTTCTTCTTCATCTCCCTCCTTCTTCTTCATCTCCTCCTTCTTCTTCATCTCCCTCCTTCTTCTTCTCCCTCCTTCATCTCCTCCTTCTTCCCATCTCCCTCCTTCTTCTTCATCGCCCTCCTCCTTCGTCTCCTCCCTCTTCTTCATCTCCCTCCTTCGTCTTCATCTCCCTCCTTCATCATCTCCCTCCTTCTTCTTCATCTCCCTCCTTCTTCATCTCCCTCCTCCTTCATCATCTCCCTCCTTCTTCTTCATCTCCCTCCTCCTTCATCATCTCCCTCCTTCTTCTTCATCTCCCTCCTCCTTCTTCATCTCCCTCCTCCTTCTTCATCTCCCTCCTCCTTCTTCATCTCCCTCCTCCTTCATCATCTCCCTCCTCCTTCTTCATCTCCCTCCTCCCTCTTCATCTCCCTCCTCCTTCTTCATCTCCCTCCTTCTTCATCTCCCTCCTCCTTCTTCATCTCCCTCCTCCTTCTTCATCTCCCTCCTTTTTCTTCATCTCCCTCCTTCTTCATCTCCCTCCTCCTTCTTCATCTCCCTCCTTCTTCATCTCCCTCCTTCTTCTTCATCTCCCTCCTTCATCTCCCTCCTCCTTCTTCATCTCCATCCTTCTTCATCTCCCTCCTTCTTCATCTCCCTCCTCCTTCTTCATCTCCCTCCTTTGTCTCCCTCCTTCTTCTTCATCTCCCTCCTCCTTCATCATCTCCCTCCTTCTTCTTCATCTCCCTCCTTCTTCTTCATCTCCCTCCTTCATCTCCCTCCTCCTTCTTCATCTCCCTCCTCCTTCTTCATCTCCCTCCTCCTTCTTCATCTCCCTCCTCCTTCTTCATCTCCCTCCTCCTTCTTCATCTCCCTCCTCCTTCTTCATCTCCCTCCTCCTTCTTCATCTCCCTCCTCCTTCTTCATCTCCATCCTTCTTCTTCATCTCCTCCTCCTTCTTCATCTCCCTCCTCCTTCTTCATCTCCTCCTTCTTCATCTCCCTCCTCCTTCTTCATCTCCCTCCTTCTTCATCTCCTCCTCCTTCTTCATCTCCTCCCCTTCTTCTCTCCTCCTCCTTCTTCATCTCCCTCCTCCTTCTTCATCTCCCTCCTTCTTCTCCTTCATCTCCTCCTCCTCCTTCATCTCCCTCCTCCTCCTCCTTCATCTCCTCCTCCTTCTTCATCTCCCTCCTCCTTCTTCATCTCCCTCCTCCTTCTTCATCTCCCTCCTCCTCCTTCTTCATCTCCCTCCTCCTTCATCATCTCCCTCCTTCTTCTTCATCTCCCTCCTTCTTCTTCATCTCCCTCCTTCTTCATCTCCCTCCTCCTTCTTCATCTCCCTCCTCCTTCTTCATCTCCCTCCTCCTTCTTCATCTCCCTCCTCCTTCTTCATCTCCCTCCTCCTTCTTCATCTCCATCCTTCTTCTTCATCTCCCTCCTCCTTCTTCATCTCCATCCTTCTTCTTCATCTCCCTCCTCCTTCTTCATCTCCCTCCTCCTTCTTCATCTCCCTCCTTCTTCATCTCCCTCCTTCTTCATCTCCCTCCTTCTTCATCTCCCTCCTTCTTCATCTCCCTCCTTCTTCTCCTTCATCTCCCTCCTCCTTCTTCATCTCCCTCCTCCTTCTTCATCTCCCTCCTCCTTCTTCATCTCCCTCCTCCTCCTTCATCTCCCTCCTCCTTCTTCATCTCCCTCCTCCTCCTTCTTCATCTCCCTCCTCCTCCTTCATCTCCCTCCTCCTCCTTCATCTCCCTCCTCCTTCTTCATCTCCCTCCTCCTCCTCCTTCATCTCCCTCCTCCTCCTTCATCTCCCTCCTCCTTCTTCATCTCCCTCCTCCTCCTTCTTCATCTCCCTCCTCCTTCATCTCCCTCCTCCTCCTTCATCTCCCTCCTCCTCCTTCTTCATCTCCCTCCTCCTCCTTCATCTCCCTCCTCCTTCTTCATCTCCCTCCTCCTTCTTCATCTCCCTCCTCCTTCTTCATCTCCCTCCTCCTCCTTCATCTCCCTCCTCCTTCTTCATCTCCCTCCTCCTCCTTCTTCATCTCCCTCCTCCTCCTTCATCTCCCTCCTCCTCCTTCATCTCCTCCTCCTTCTTCATCTCCTCCTCCTCCTCCTTCATCTCCCTCCTCCTCCTTCATCTCCCTCCTCCTTCTTCATCTCCCTCCTCCTCCTTCTTCATCTCCTCCCTCCTCCTTCATCTCCCTCCTCCTCCTTCATCTCCTCCTCCTCCTTCTTCATCTCCTCCTCCTCCTTCATCTCCCTCCTCCTTCTTCATCTCCCTCCTCCTTCTTCATCTCCCTCCTCCTTCTTCATCTCCCTCCTCCTTCTTCATCTCCCTCCTCCTTCTTCATCTCCCTCCTTCTTCTTCATCTCCCTCCTTCTTCATCTCCCTCCTTCTTCTTCTCCCTCCTTCTTCTTCTCCCTCCTTCTTCTTCATCTCCCTCCTTCTTCTTCTTCATCTCCCTCCTTCTTCTTCTTCTTCTCCCTCCTTCTTCATCTCCCTCCTTCTTCTTCTCCTTCTTCTTCTTCTCCCTCCTTCTTCTTCATCTCCCTCCTTCTTCTTCATCGCCCTCCTTCGTCTCCCTCCTTCTTCTTCATCTCCCTCCTTCGTCTTCATCTCCCTCCTTCTTCATCTCCCTCCTTTGTCTCCCTCCTTCTTCTTCATCTCCCTCCTCCTTCATCATCTCCCTCCTTCTTCTTCATCTCCTCCTCCTTCATCATCTCCCTCCTTCTTCTTCATCTCCCTCCTTCTTCATCTCCCTCCTCCTTCATCATCTCCCTCCTTCTTCTTCATCTCCCTCCTCCTTCTTCATCTCCCTCCTCCTTCTTCATCTCCCTCCTCCTTCTTCATCTCCCTCCTCCTTCATCATCTCCCTCCTCCTTCTTCATCTCCCTCCTCCTTCTTCATCTCCCTCCTCCTTCTTCATCTCCCTCCTTCTTCTTCATCTCCCTCCTCCTTCTTCATCTCCCTCCTCCTTCTTCATCTCCCTCCTTCGTCTTCATCTCCCTCCTTCGTCTTCATCTCCCTCCTTCATCATCTCCCTCCTTCTTCTTCTCCCTCCTTCTTCATCCCCCTCCTTCTTCTTCTTCTCCCTCCTTCTTCATCTCCCTCCGTCTTCTTCTCCCTCCTTCTTCTTCATCTCCCTCCTTCGTCTTCTTCTCCCTCCTTCTTCATCCCCCTCCTTCTTCATCTCCCTCCTTCTTCATCATCTCCCTACTTCATCATCTCCCCTCCTTCTTCTTCTTCTCCCTCCTTCTTCTTCTTCCTCCTTCTTCTTCTCCCTCCTTCTTCTTCATCTCCCTCCTTCTTCTTCATCTCCCTCCTTCTTCATCATCTCCTCCTCTTCATCTCCCTCCTCCTTCTTCATCTCCCTCCTTCTTCATCATTCCCTTCTCCCCTTCTTCATCTCCCTCCTTCTTCTTCTCCCTCCTTCTTCTTCTTCTTCTCCTCCTTCTTCATCTCCTCCTTCTTCATCTCCCTCCTTCTTCTTCTTCTCCTCCCTCCCTTCTTCTTCATCTCCTCCTTCTTCTTCTTCTCCCTCCTTCTTCATCTCCCTCCTTCTTCATCATCTCCCTCCCTCTTCATCTCCCTCCTCCTTCTTCATCTCCCTCCTTCTTCATCGCCCTCCTCCTTCTTCTTCTCCCTCCTTCTTCTTCTTCTTCTCCCTCCTTCTTCATCTCCCTCCTCCTTCTTCATCTCCCTCCTTCTTCTTCTTCTCCCTCCTCCTTCTTCTTCATCTCCTCCTTCTTCTTCTTCTCCCTCCCTCCTTCTTCTTCATCTCCCTCCTTCTTCTTCTTCTCCCTCCTTCTTCTTCATCTCCTCCTTCTTCTTCATCTCCTCCTTCTTCATCTCCCTCCTTCTTCTTCTCCCTCCTTCTTCTTCTCCCTCCTTCTTCTTCATCTCCTCCTCCTCCTTCTTCATCTCCCTCCTCCTCCTTCATCTCCCTCCTCCTTCTTCATCTCCCTCCTCCTTCATCTCCCTCCTTCTTCTCCCTCCTTCTTCTTCATCTCCCTCCTCGTCTCCCTCCTTCTTCTTCATCTCCCTCCTTCTTCTTCATCTCCTCCTTCTTCATCTCCCTCCTCCTTCATCATCTCCCTCCTTCTTCTTCATCTCCCTCCTCCATCATCTCCCTCCTTCTTCTTCATCTCCTCCTCCTTCTTCATCTCCCTCCTCCTTCTTCATCTCCCTCCTCCCTTCTTCATCTCCCTCCTCCTTCATCATCTCCCTCCTCCTTCTTCATCTCCCTCCTCCTTCTTCATCTCCCTCCTCCTTCTTCATCTCCCTCCTCCTTCTTCATCTCCCTCCTTCTTCATCTCCCTCCTCCTTCTTCATCTCCCTCCTTCTTCATCTCCCTCCTTTTTCTTCATCTCCCTCCTTCTTCATCTCCCTCCTCCTTCTTCATCTCCCTCCTTCTTCATCTCCCTCCTCCTTCTTCATCTCCCTCCTCCTTCTTCATCTCCCTCCTTCTTCTTCATCTCCCTCCTTCTTCTTCATCTCCCTCCTTCTTCTTCATCTCCCTCCTTCTTCATCTCCCTCCTTCTTCATCTCCCTCCTTCTTCATCTCCCTCCTTCTTCTTCATCTCCCTCCTTCTTCATCTCCCTCCTCCTTCTTCATCTCCATCCTTCTTCATCTCCCTCCTCCTTCTTCATCTCCCTCCTTCTTCATCTCCCTCCTTTGTCTCCCTCCTTCTTCTTCATCTCCCTCCTCCTTCATCATCTCCCTCCTTCTTCTTCATCTCCCTCCTCCTTCATCATCTCCCTCCTTCTTCTTCATCTTCCTCCTTCTTCATCTCCCTCCTCCTTCTTCATCTCCCTCCTCCTTCTTCATCTCCCTCCTCCTTCTTCATCTCCCTCCTTCTTCATCTCCCTCCTCCTTCTTCATCTCCCTCCTTCTTCATCTCCCTCCTCCTTCTTCATCTCCCTCCTTCTTCTCCTTCATCTCCCTCCTCCTCCTCCTTCATCTCCCTCCTCCTTCTTCATCTCCCTCCTCCTTCTTCATCTCCCTCCTTCTTCATCTCCTCCTCCTTCTTCATCTCCCTCCTCCTTCTTCATCTCCCTCCTCCTCCTTCTTCATCTCCCTCCTCCTTCATCATCTCCCTCCTTCTTCTTCATCTCCCTCCTTCTTCATCTCCCTCCTCCTTCTTCATCTCCCTCCTCCTTCTTCATCTCCCTCCTCCTTCTTCATCTCCCTCCTCCTTCTTCATCTCCCTCCTCCTTCTTCATCTCCCTCCTCCTTCTTCATCTCCATCCTTCTTCTTCATCTCCCTCCTCCTTCTTCATCTCCCTCCTCCTTCTTCATCTCCCTCCTTCTTCATCTCCCTCCTTCTTCATCTCACTCCTTCTTCATCTCCCTCCTTCATCTCCCTCCTCCTCCTCCTTCATCTCCCTCCTTCTTCATCTCCCTCCTCCTTCTTCATCTCCCTCCTCCTTCTTCATCTCCCTCCTCCTTCTTCATCTCCCTCCTCCTCCTCCTTCATCTCCCTCCTCCTCCTTCATCTCCCTCCTCCTTCTTCATCTCCCTCCTCCTCCTTCTTCATCTCCCTCCTCCTCCTTCATCTCCCTCCTCCTTCTTCATCTCCCTCCTCCTTCTTCTTCTCCCTCCTTCTTCTTCTTCTTCTCCCTCCTTCTTCATCTCCCTCCTTCTTCTTCTTCTCCCTCCTTCTTCTTCATCTCCCCTCCTCTTCTTCATCTCCCTCCTTCTTCATCTCCCTCCTTCTTCTTCTCCTCTCTTCTGCTTCTCCCCTCCTTCTTCTTCATCTCCCTCCTTCTTCTTCATCTCCCTCCTTCTTCTTCTTCTTCTCCTCCTTCTTCATCTCCCTCCTCCTTCATCTCCTCCTCTTCTTCTTCTTCTTCTCCTTCTTCATCTCCCTCCTTCTTCATCATCTCCCTCCTTCTTCTTCATCTCCCTCCTTCTTCTTCATCTCCCTCCTTCTTCTTCATCTCCCCTCCTTCTTCTTCTTCCCTCTCCTTCTTCTTCATCTCCCTCCTTCTTCTTCATCGCCCTCCTTCGTCTCCCTCCTTCTTCTTCATCTCCCTCCTTCGTCTTCATCTCCCTCCTTCATCATCTCCCTCCTTCTTCTTCATCTCCCTCCTTCTTCATCTCCCTCCTCCTTCATCATCTCCCTCCTTCTTCTTCATCTCCCTCCTCCTTCATCATCTCCCTCCTTCTTCTTCATCTCCCTCCTCCTTCTTCATCTCCCTCCTCCTTCTTCATCTCCCTCCTCCTTCATCTCCCCTCCTCCTTCTTCATCTCCCTCCTTCTTCATCTCCCTCCTCCTTCTTCATCTCCCTCCTTCATCTCCCTCCTTCTTCATCTCCTCCTCCTTCTTCATCTCCTCCTTCTTCTTCATCTCCCTCCTTCTTCATCTCCTCCTTCTTCTTCATCTCCCTCCTTCTTCTTCATCTCCTCCTTCTTCTTCATCTCCTCCTCCTTCTTCATCTCCCTCCTTCTTCTTCTCCCTCCTCCTTCTTCATCTCCCTCCTTCTTCATCTCCCTCCTCCTTCTTCATCTCCCTCCTCCTTCATCTCCCTCCTTCTTCATCTCCCTCCTCCTTCTTCATCTCCCTCCTTCTTCTTCATCTCCCTCCTTCTTCATCTCCCTCCTTCTTCTTCATCTCCCTCCTTCTTCTTCATCTCCCTCCTTCTTCTTCATCTCCCTCCTTCTTCTTCATCTCCCTCCTTCTTCTTCATCTCCCTCCTTCTTCATCTCCCTCCTTCTTCATCTCCCTTCTTCTTCATCCCCCTCCTTCTTCATCTCCCTCCTCCTTCTTCATCTCCCTCCTTCTTCATCTCCCTCCTTCTTCATCTCCCTCCTCCTTCTTCATCTCCCTCCTCCTTCTTCATCTCCCTCCTTCTTCTTCATCTCCCTCCTTCTTCATCTCCCTCCTTCTTCATCTCCCTCCTTCTTCATCTCCCTCCTCCTTCTTCATCTCCATCCTTCTTCATCTCCCTCCTTCTTCATCTCCCTCCTCCTTCTTCATCTCCCTCCTTCTTCATCTCCCTCCTTTGTCTCCCTCCTTCTTCTTCATCTCCCTCCTCCTTCATCATCTCCCTCCTTCTTCTTCATCTCCCTCCTCCTTCATCATCTCCCTCCTTCTTCTTCATCTCCCTCCTTCTTCATCTCCCTCCTCCTTCTTCATCTCCCTCCTCCTTCTTCATCTCCCTCCTCCTTCTTCATCTCCATCCTTCTTCTTCATCTCCATCCTTCTTCTTCATCTCCCTCCTCCTTCTTCATCTCCCTCCTCCTTCTTCATCTCCCTCCTTCTTCATCTCCCTCCTCCTTCTTCATCTCCCTCCTTCTTCATCTCATTCATCTCCTCCTTCTTCATCTCCCTCCTCCTTCTTCATCTCCCTCCTTCTTCTCCTTCATCTCCTCCTCCTCCTCCTTCATCTCCCTCCTCCTTCTTCATCTCCTCCTTCTTCATCTCCCTCCTCCTTCTTCATCTCCCTCCTCCTTCTTCATCTCCCTCCTCCTCCTTCTTCATCTCCCTCCTCCTTCATCATCTCCCTCCTTCTTCTTCATCTCCCTCCTCCTTCATCATCTCCCTCCTTCTTCTTCATCTCCCTCCTCCTTCATCATCTCCCTCCTTCTTCTTCATCTCCCTCCTTCTTCATCTCCCTCCTCCTTCTTCATCTCCCTCCTCCTTCTTCATCTCCCTCCTCCTTCTTCATCTCCCTCCTCCTTCTTCATCTCCCTCCTCCTTCTTCATCTCCATCCTTCTTCTTCATCTCCATCCTTCTTCTTCATCTCCCTCCTCCTTCTTCATCTCCCTCCTCCTTCTTCATCTCCCTCCTTCTTCATCTCCCTCCTCCTTCTTCATCTCCCTCCTCCTTCTTCATCTCCCTCCTCCTTCTTCATCTCCCTCCTCCTTCTTCATCTCCCTCCTTCTTCTCCTTCATCTCCCTCCTCCTCCTCCTTCATCTCCCTCCTCCTTCTTCATCTCCCTCCTTCTTCATCTCCCTCCTCCTTCTTCATCTCCCTCCTCCTTCTTCATCTCCCTCCTCCTCCTTCTTCATCTCCCTCCTCCTTCATCATCTCCCTCCTTCTTCTTCATCTCCCTCCTTCTTCATCTCCCTCCTCCTTCTTCATCTCCCTCCTTCTTCATCTCCCTCCTTCTTCTTCTCCCTCCTTCTTCTTCATCTCCCTCCTCCTTCTTCATCTCCCTCCTCCTTCATCTCCTCCTCCTTCTTCATCTCCATCCTTCTTCATCATCTCCTCCTCCTTCTTCATCTCCTCCTCCTCCTTCATCTCCTCCTTCTTCATCTCCCTCCTTCTTCTTCTCCCTCCCTCCTTCTTCATCTCCCTCCTCCTTCTTCATCTCCATCCTTCTTCTTCATCTCCCTCCTCCTTCTTCATCTCCCTCCTCCTTCTTCATCTCCCTCCTTCTTCATCTCCCTCCTTCTTCATCTCCCTCCTTCTTCATCTCCCTCCTTCTTCTCCTTCATCTCCCTCCTCCTCCTCCTTCATCTCCTCCTCCTTCTTCATCTCCCTCCTCCTTCTTCATCTCCCTCCTCCTTCTTCATCTCCCTCCTTCTTCATCTCCTCCTCCTCCTCCTTCATCTCCCTCCTCCTCTTCATCTCCTCCTCCTTCTTCATCTCCCTCCTCCTCCTTCTTCATCTCCCTCCTCCTCCTTCATCTCCCTCCTCCTTCTTCATCTCCCTCCTTTCTTCATCTCCCTCCTCCTTCATCTCCCTCCTCCTTCTTCATCTCCTCCTCCTTCATCTCCCTCCTTCTTCTTCATCTCCCCTCCTTCATCTCCTCCTTCTTCATCTCCTCTCTCCTCTTCTCCCTCCTTCTTCTTCATCTCCTCCTTCTTCTTCATCTCCTCCTTCTTCTTCATCTCCCCTTCTTCTTCTTCTTCTATCCTCCTTCTTCATCTCCCTCCTCCTTCATCTCCCTCCTTCTTCTCTCCCTCCTCCTTCATCTCCCTCCTTCTTCTTCTTCTTCTTCCTTCATCTCCTCCTTCCTTCTTCTCCTTCTTCTCTCCTTCTTCATCTCCCTCCTTCTTCATCATCTCCCTCCTTCTTCTTCATCTCCCTCCTTCTTCTTCATCTCCTCCTTTCTTCATCTCCCTCCTTCTTCTTCTCCCTCCTTCTTCTTCATCTCCCTCCTTCTTCTTCATCGCCCTCCTTCGTCTCCCTCCTTCTTCTTCATCTCCTCCTTCAGCATCTCCCTCCTTCTTCATCTCCCTCCTTGTCTCCCCTCCTTCTTCATCTCCCTCCTCCTTCATCATCTCCCTCCTTCTTCTTCATCTCCCTCCTCCTTCATCATCTCCCTCCTTCTTCTTCATCTCCCTCCTTCTTCATCTCCCTCCTCCTTCATCATCTCCCTCCTTCTTCATCTCCCTCCTCCTTCATCATCTCCTCCTTCTTCTTCATCTCCCTCCTCCTCCTTCATCTCCCTCCTCCTTCTTCATCTCCCTCCTCCTTCTTCATCTCCCTCTCCTTCATCATCTCCCTCCTCCTTCTTCATCTCCCTCCTCCTTCTTCATCTCCCTCCTCCTTCTTCATCTCCCTCCTTCTTCTTCATCTCCCTCCTCCTTCTTCATCTCCCTCCTTCTTCTTCATCTCCCTCCTTCTTCATCTCCCTCCTCCTTCTTCATCTCCCTCCTCCTTCTTCATCTCCCTCCTTCTTCTTCATCTCCCCTCCTTCTTCTTCATCTCCCTCCTTCTTCATCTCCCTCCTTCTTCATCTCCTCCTTCTTCTCTCCCTCCTCTTCATCTCCCTCCTCCTCTTCATCTCCTCCTCCTTCTTCATCTCCCTCCTCCTTCTTCATCTCCCTCCTCCTCCTTCTTCATCTCCCTCCTCCTTCTTCATCTCCCTCCTCCTCCTTCTTCATCTCCCTCCTCCTTCTTCATCTCCCTCCTCCTTCTTCATCTCCCTCCTCCTCCTTCATCTCCCTCCTCCTTCTTCATCTCCCTCCTCCTTCTTCATCTCCCTCCTCCTTCTTCATCTCCCTCCTCCTTCTTCATCTCCCTCCTCCTCCTTCTCCTTCTTCATTGCACTCTATATAGTAATATGTGTTTTAATAGTGGACAGTATAATAGTAGTAATATATATATAGTATTAAATGAGCTGAGTTCAGTGTGACACACTGAAGTGTGTGTGTGTGTGTGTGTGTGTGTGTGCGTGTGTTAGGTGTGTATCTATCTGTTCCCTGGCCTTCAGTATGGAAGGCCTCTACCTATCAGCATCCAGTAACACGGAGACGGTCCACATCTTCAAACTAGAGACGCAGAAAGAGAAGTAAGTACCCCCCCCCCCCCTCACCTGGCTGCATTAGTCTGATTCTAGGTGTGTGTGTCAACAGAGGAGGTGTTGTCCTGTATATTAACATGGTGTGTGTAGGCCAACAGAGGAGGTGTTGTCCTGTATATTAACATGGTGTGTGTGTGTAGGCCAACAGAGGAGGTGTTGTCCTGTATATTAACATGGTGTGTGTAGGTCAACAGAGGAGGTGTTGTCCTGTATATTAACATGGTGTGTGTAGGTCAACAGAGGAGGTGTTGTCCTGTATATTAACATGGTGTGTGTAGGTCAACAGAGGAGGTGTTGTCCTGTATATTAACATGGTGTGTGTAGGCCAACAGAGGAGGTGTTGTCCTGTATATTAACATGGTGTGTGTGTGTAGGTCAACAGAGGAGGTGTTGTCCTGTATATTAACATGGTGTGTGTGTGTAGGTCAACAGAGGAGGTGTTGTCCTGTATATTAACATGGTGTGTGTAGGTCAACAGAGGAGGTGTTGTCCTGTATATTAACATGGTGTGTGTAGGTCAACAGAGGAGGTGTTGTCCTGTATATTAACATGGTGTGTGTAGGCCAACAGAGGAGGTGTTGTCCTGTATATTAACATGGTGTGTGTGTGTAGGTCAACAGAGGAGGTGTTGTCCTGTATATTAACATGGTGTGTGTGTGTAGGTCAACAGAGGAGGTGTTGTCCTGTATATTAACATGGTGTGTGTAGGTCAACAGAGGAGGTGTTGTCCTGTATATTAACATGGTGTGTGTAGGTCAACAGAGGAGGTGTTGTCCTGTATATTAACATGGT
This sequence comes from Oncorhynchus nerka, assembly GCF_034236695.1. Classification (NCBI taxonomy): domain Eukaryota; kingdom Metazoa; phylum Chordata; class Actinopteri; order Salmoniformes; family Salmonidae; genus Oncorhynchus; species Oncorhynchus nerka. Next base: position 93,656 of record NW_027040077.1, on the reverse strand, counting down.
GTGTGTAGGTCAACAGAGGAGGTGTTGTCCTGTATATTAACATGGTGTGTGTGTGTAGGTCAACAGAGGAGGTGTTGTCCTGTATATTAACATGGTGTGTGTGTGTAGGTCAACAGAGGAGGTGTTGTCCTGTATATTAACATGGTGTGTGTAGGTCAACAGAGGAGGTGTTGTCCTGTATATTAACATGGTGTGTGTAGGCCAACAGAGGAGGTGTTGTCCTGTATATTAACATGGTGTGTGTGTGTAGGCCAACAGAGGAGGTGTTGTCCTGTATATTAACATGGTGTGTGTAGGCCAACATAGGAGGTGTTGTCCTGTATATTAACATGGTGTGTGTAGGTCAACAGAGGAGGTGTTGTCCTGTATATTAACATGGTGTGTGTAGGTCAACAGTGGAGGTGTTGTCCTGTATATTAACATGGTGTGTGTAGGTCAACAGAGGAGGTGTTGTCCTGTATATTAACATGGTGTGTGTAGGTCAACAGAGGAGGTGTTGTCCTGTATATTAACATGGTGTGTGTAGGTCAACAGAGGAGGTGTTGTCCTGTATATTAACATGGTGTGTGTAGGTCAACAGAGGAGGTGTTGTCCTGTATATTAACATGGTGTGTGTGTGTAGGCCAACAGAGGAGGTGTTGTCCTGTATATTAACATGGTGTGTAGGCCAACAGAGGAGGTGTTGTCCTGTATATTAACATGGTGTGTGTAGGCCAACAGAGGAGGTGTTGTCCTGTATATTAACATGGTGTGTGTAGGTCAACAGAGGAGGTGTTGTCCTGTATATTAACATGGTGTGTGTAGGTCAACAGAGGAGGTGTTGTCCTGTATATTAACATGGTGTGTGTAGGTCAACAGAGGAGGTGTTGTCCTGTATATTAACATGGTGTGTGTAGGCCAACAGAGGAGGTGTTGTCCTGTATATTAACATGGTGTGTGTAGGTCAACAGAGGAGGTGTTGTCCTGTATATTAACATGGTGTGTGTAGGTCAACAGTGGAGGTGTTGTCCTGTATATTAACATGGTGTGTGTAGGTCAACAGAGGAGGTGTTGTCCTGTATATTAACATGGTGTGTGTAGGTCAACAGAGGAGGTGTTGTCCTGTATATTAACATGGTGTGTGTAGGTCAACAGAGGAGGTGTTGTCCTGTATATTAACATGGTGTGTGTGTGTGTAGGTCAACAGAGGAGGTGTTGTCCTGTATATTAACATGGTGTGTGTAGGTCAACAGAGGAGGTGTTGTCCTGTATATTAACATGGTGTGTGTAGGCCAACAGAGGAGGTGTTGTCCTGTATATTAACATGGTGTGTGTAGGTCAACAGAGGAGGTGTTGTCCTGTATATTAACATGGTGTGTGTAGGTCAACAGAGGAGGTGTTGTCCTGTATATTAACATGGTGTGTGTAGGCCAACAGAGGAGGTGTTGTCCTGTATATTAACATGGTGTGTGTAGGTCAACAGAGGAGGTGTTGTCCTGTATATTAACATGGTGTGTGTAGGTCAACAGAGGAGGTGTTGTCCTGTCTATTAACATGGTGTGTGTAGGTCAACAGAGGAGGTGTTGTCCTGTATATTAACATGGTGTGTGTAGGTCAACAGAGGAGGTGTTGTCCTGTATATTAACATGGTGTGTGTAGGTCAACAGAGGAGGTGTTGTCCTGTATATTAACATGGTGTGTGTGTGTAGGTCAACAGAGGAGGTGTTGTCCTGTATATTAACATGGTGTGTGTAGGTCAACAGAGGAGGTGTTGTCCTGTATATTAACATGGTGTGTGTAGGTCAACAGAGGAGGTGTTGTCCTGTATATTAACATGGTGTGTGTGTGTAGGTCAACAGAGGAGGTGTTGTCCTGTATATTAACATGGTGTGTGTGTAGGTCAACAGAGGAGGTGTTGTCCTGTATATTAACATGGTGTGTGTGTGTAGGTCAACAGAGGAGGTGTTGTCCTGTATATTAACATGGTGTGTGTAGGTCAACAGAGGAGGTGTTGTCCTGTATATTAACATGGTGTGTGTAGGTCAACAGAGGAGGTGTTGTCCTGTATATTAACATGGTGTGTGTAGGTCAACAGAGGAGGTGTTGTCCTGTATATTAACATGGTGTGTGTAGGTCAACAGAGGAGGTGTTGTCCTGTATATTAACATGGTGTGTGTAGGTCAACAGAGGAGGTGTTGTCCTGTATATTAACATGGTGTGTGTAGGTCAACAGAGGAGGTGTTGTCCTGTATATTAACATGGTGTGTGTAGGTCAACAGAGGAGGTGTTGTCCTGTATATTAACATGGTGTGTGTAGGTCAACAGAGGAGGTGTTGTCCTGTATATTAACATGGTGTGTGTAGGTCAACAGAGGAGGTGTTGTAGGTCAACAGAGGAGGTGTTGTGTTGTCCTGTATATTAACATGGTGTGTGTAGGTCAACAGAGGAGGTGTTGTCCTGTATATTAACATGGTGTGTGTAGGTCAACAGAGGAGGTGTTGTCCTGTATATTAACATGGTGTGTGTAGGTCAACAGAGGAGGTGTTGTCCTGTATATTAACATGGTGTGTGTGTGTAGGTCAACAGAGGAGGTGTTGTCCTGTATATTAACATGGTGTGTGTAGGTCAACAGAGGAGGTGTTGTCCTGTATATTAACATGGTGTGTGTAGGTCAACAGAGGAGGTGTTGTCCTGTATATTAACATGGTGTGTGTAGGTCAACAGAGGAGGTGTTGTCCTGTATATTAACATGGTGTGTGTAGGTCAACAGAGGAGGTGTTGTCCTGTATATTAACATGGTGTGTGTAGGTCAACAGAGGAGGTGTTGTCCTGTATATTAACATGGTGTGTGTAGGTCAACAGAGGAGGTGTTGTCCTGTATATTAACATGGTGTGTGTAGGTCAACAGAGGAGGTGTTGTCCTGTATATTAACATGGTGTGTGTAGGTCAACAGAGGAGGTGTTGTCCTGTATATTAACATGGTGTGTGTAGGTCAACAGAGGAGGTGTTGTCCTGTATATTAACATGGTGTGTGTAGGTCAACAGAGGAGGTGTTGTCCTGTATATTAACATGGTGTGTGTGTGTAGGTCAACAGAGGAGGTGTTGTCCTGTATATTAACATGGTGTGTGTAGGTCAACAGAGGAGGTGTTGTCCTGTATATTAACATGGTGTGTGTAGGTCAACAGAGGAGGTGTTGTCCTGTATATTAACATGGTGTGTGTGTGTAGGCCAACAGAGGAGGTGTTGTCCTGTATATTAACATGGTGTGTGTAGGTCAACAGAGGAGGTGTTGTCCTGTATATTAACATGGTGTGTGTAGGTCAACAGAGGAGGTGTTGTCCTGTGTGTAAACAGAGGAGGTGTTGTCCTGTATATTAACATGGTGTGTGTAGGTCAACAGAGGAGGTGTTGTCCTGTATATTAACATGGTGTGTGTAGGTCAACAGAGGAGGTGTTGTCCTGTATATTAACATGGTGTGTGTAGGTCAACAGAGGAGGTGTTGTCCTGTATATTAACATGGTGTGTGTAGGTCAACAGAGGAGGTGTTGTCCTGTATATTAACATGGTGTGTGTAGGTCAACAGAGGAGGTGTTGTCCTGTATATTAACATGGTGTGTGTAGGTCAACAGAGGAGGTGTTGTCCTGTATATTAACATGGTGTGTGTAGGTCAACAGAGGAGGTGTTGTCCTGTATATTAACATGGTGTGTGTAGGTCAACAGAGGAGGTGTTGTCCTGTATATTAACATGGTGTGTGTAGGTCAACAGAGGAGGTGTTGTCCTGTATATTAACATGGTGTGTGTAGGTCAACAGAGGAGGTGTTGTCCTGTATATTAACATGGTGTGTGTAGGTCAACAGAGGAGGTGTTGTCCTGTATATTAACATGGTGTGTGTAGGTCAACAGAGGAGGTGTTGTCCTGTATATTAACATGGTGTGTGTAGGTCAACAGAGGAGGTGTTGTCCTGTATATTAACATGGTGTGTGTAGGCCAACAGAGGAGGTGTTGTCCTGTATATTAACATGGTGTGTGTAGGTCAACAGAGGAGGTGTTGTCCTGTATATTAACATGGTGTGTGTAGGTCAACAGAGGAGGTGTTGTCCTGTATATTAACATGGTGTGTGTAGGTGTGTGTAGGTCAACAGAGGAGGTGTTGTCCTGTATATTAACATGGTGTGTGTAGGTCAACAGAGGAGGTGTTGTCCTGTATATTAACATGGTGTGTGTAGGTCAACAGAGGAGGTGTTGTCCTGTATATTAACATGGTGTGTGTGTGTCCTGTAGGTCAACAGAGGAGGTGTTGTCCTGTATATTAACATGGTGTGTAGGCCAACAGAGGAGGTGTTGTCCTGTATATTAACATGGTGTGTGTGTGTAGGTCAACAGAGGAGGTGTTGTCCTGTATATTAACATGGTGTGTGTAGGTCAACAGAGGAGGTGTTGTCCTGTATATTAACATGGTGTGTGTAGGCCAACAGAGGAGGTGTTGTCCTGTATATTAACATGGTGTGTGTAGGTCAACAGAGGAGGTGTTGTCCTGTATATTAACATGGTGTGTGTGTGTAGGCCAACAGAGGAGGTGTTGTCCTGTATATTAACATGGTGTGTGTAGGTCAACAGAGGAGGTGTTGTCCTGTATATTAACATGGTGTGTGTAGGCCAACAGAGGAGGTGTTGTCCTGTATATTAACATGGTGTGTGTAGGCCAACAGAGGAGGTGTTGTCCTGTATATTAACATGGTGTGTAGGTCAACAGAGGAGGTGTTGTCCTGTATATTAACATGGTGTGTGTGTGTAGGTCAACAGAGGAGGTGTTGTCCTGTATATTAACATGGTGTGTGTAGGCCAACAGAGGAGGTGTTGTCCTGTATATTAACATGGTGTGTGTAGGTCAACAGAGGAGGTGTTGTCCTGTATATTAACATGGTGTGTGTAGGCCAACAGAGGAGGTGTTGTCCTGTATATTAACATGGTGTGTGTAGGCCAACAGAGGAGGTGTTGTCCTGTATATTAACATGGTGTGTGTAGGTCAACAGAGGAGGTGTTGTCCTGTATATTAACATGGTGTGTGTAGGTCAACAGAGGAGGTGTTGTCCTGTCTATTAACATGGTGTGTGTGTGTAGGTCAACAGAGGAGGTGTTGTCCTGTATATTAACATGGTGTGTGTAGGTCAACAGAGGAGGTGTTGTCCTGTATATTAACATGGTGTGTGTGTGTAGGTCAACAGAGGAGGTGTTGTCCTGTATATTAACATGGTGTGTGTGTGTAGGCCAACAGAGGAGGTGTTGTCCTGTATATTAACATGGTGTGTGTAGGTCAACAGAGGAGGTGTTGTCCTGTATATTAACATGGTGTGTGTGTGTGTAGGTCAACAGAGGAGGTGTTGTCCTGTATATTAACATGGTGTGTGTAGGTCAACAGAGGAGGTGTTGTCCTGTATATTAACATGGTGTGTGTAGGTCAACAGAGGAGGTGTTGTCCTGTATATTAACATGGTGTGTGTAGGTCAACAGAGGAGGTGTTGTCCTGTATATTAACATGGTGTGTGTGTAGGTCAACAGAGGAGGTGTTGTCCTGTATATTAACATGGTGTGTGTAGGTCAACAGAGGAGGTGTTGTCCTGTATATTAACATGGTGTGTGTAGGTCAACAGAGGAGGTGTTGTCCTGTATATTAACATGGTGTGTGTAGGTCAACAGAGGAGGTGTTGTCCTGTATATTAACATGGTGTGTGTCAACAGAGGAGGTGTTGTCCTGTAGGTCAACAGAGGAGGTGTTGTCCTGTATATTAACATGGTGTGTGTGTGTAGGTCAACAGAGGAGGTGTTGTCCTGTATATTAACATGGTGTGTGTAGGTCAACAGAGGAGGTGTTGTCCTGTATATTAACATGGTGTGTGTAGGTCAACAGAGGAGGTGTTGTCCTGTATATTAACATGGTGTGTGTAGGCCAACAGAGGAGGTGTTGTCCTGTATATTAACATGGTGTGTGTAGGCCAACAGAGGAGGTGTTGTCCTGTATATTAACATGGTGTGTGTAGGTCAACAGAGGAGGTGTTGTCCTGTATATTAACATGGTGTGTGTAGGTCAACAGAGGAGGTGTTGTCCTGTATATTAACATGGTGTGTGTAGGTCAACAGAGGAGGTGTTGTCCTGTATATTAACATGGTGTGTGTAGGTCAACAGAGGAGGTGTTGTCCTGTATATTAACATGGTGTGTAGGTCAACAGTGTTGTCCTGTAGGTCAACAGAGGAGGTGTTGTCCTGTATATTAACATGGTGTGTGTAGGTCAACAGAGGAGGTGTTGTCCTGTATATTAACATGGTGTGTGTAGGTCAACAGAGGAGGTGTTGTCATGGTGTGTGTAGGTCTGTATATTAACATGGTGTGTGTGTGTAGGTCAACAGAGGAGGTGTTGTCCTGTATATTAACATGGTGTGTGTAGGTCAACAGAGGAGGTGTTGTCCTGTATATTAACATGGTGTGTGTAGGTCAACAGAGGAGGTGTTGTCCTGTATATTAACATGGTGTGTGTAGGTCAACAGAGGAGGTGTTGTCCTGTATATTAACATGGTGTGTGTGTGTAGGTCAACAGAGGAGGTGTTGTCCTGTATATTAACATGGTGTGTGTAGGTCAACAGAGGAGGTGTTGTCCTGTATATTAACATGGTGTGTGTGTGTAGGTCAACAGAGGAGGTGTTGTCCTGTATATTAACATGGTGTGTGTGTAGGTCAACAGAGGAGGTGTTGTCCTGTATATTAACATGGTGTGTGTAGGTCAACAGAGGAGGTGTTGTCCTGTATATTAACATGGTGTGTGTAGGTCAACAGAGGAGGTGTTGTCCTGTATATTAACATGGTGTGTGTAGGTCAACAGAGGAGGTGTTGTCCTGTATATTAACATGGTGTGTGTAGGTCAACAGAGGAGGTGTTGTCCTGTATATTAACATGGTGTGTGTAGGTCAACAGAGGAGGTGTTGTCCTGTATATTAACATGGTGTGTGTAGGTCAACAGAGGAGGTGTTGTCCTGTATATTAACATGGTGTGTGTAGGTCAACAGAGGAGGTGTTGTCCTGTATATTAACATGGTGTGTGTAGGTCAACAGAGGAGGTGTTGTCCTGTATATTAACATGGTGTGTGTAGGTCAACAGTGGAGGTGTTGTCCTGTATATTAACATGGTGTGTGTAGGTCAACAGAGGAGGTGTTGTCCTGTATATTAACATGGTGTGTGTAGGTCAACAGAGGAGGTGTTGTCCTGTATATTAACATGGTGTGTGTAGTGTGTTGTCCTGTATATTAACATGGTCAACAGAGGAGGTGTTGTCCTGTATATTAACATGGTGTGTGTAGGTCAACAGAGGAGGTGTTGTCCTGTATATTAACATGGTGTGTGTAGGCCAACAGAGGAGGTGTTGTCCTGTATATTAACATGGTGTGTGTAGGTCAACAGAGGAGGTGTTGTCCTGTATATTAACATGGTGTGTGTAGGTCAACAGAGGAGGTGTTGTCCTGTATATTAACATGGTGTGTGTAGGTCAACAGAGGAGGTGTTGTCCTGTATATTAACATGGTGTGTGTAGGTCAACAGAGGAGGTGTTGTCCTGTATATTAACATGGTGTGTGTAGGTCAACAGAGGAGGTGTTGTCCTGTATATTAACATGGTGTGTGTAGGTCAACAGAGGAGGTGTTGTCCTGTATATTAACATGGTGTGTGTAGGTCAACAGAGGAGGTGTTGTCCTGTATATTAACATGGTGTGTAGGTCAACAGAGGAGGTGTTGTCCTGTATATTAACATGGTGTGTGTGTAGGTCAACAGAGGAGGTGTTGTCCTGTATATTAACATGGTGTGTGTAGGTCAACAGAGGAGGTGTTGTCCTGTATATTAACATGGTGTGTGTAGGTCAACAGAGGAGGTGTTGTCCTGTATATTAACATGGTGTGTGTAGGTCAACAGAGGAGGTGTTGTCCTGTATATTAACATGGTGTGTAGGTCAACAGAGGAGGTGTTGTCCTGTATATTAACATGGTGTGTGTAGGTCAACAGAGGAGGTGTTGTCCTGTATATTAACATGGTGTGTGTAGGTCAACAGAGGAGGTGTTGTCCTGTATATTAACATGGTGTGTAGGTCAACAGAGGAGGTGTTGTCCTGTATATTAACATGGTGTGTGTAGGTCAACAGAGGAGGTGTTGTCCTGTATATTAACATGGTGTGTGTAGGTCAACAGAGGAGGTGTTGTCCTGTATATTAACATGGTGTGTGTAGGTCAACAGAGGAGGTGTTGTCCTGTATATTAACATGGTGTGTAGGTCAACAGAGGAGGTGTTGTCCTGTATATTAACATGGTGTGTGTGAGGGAGGTCAACAGAGGAGGTGTTGTCCTGTATATTAACATGGTGTGTGTGTAGGTCAACAGAGGAGGTGTTGTCCTGTATATTAACATGGTGTGTGTAGGTCAACAGAGGAGGTGTTGTCCTGTATATTAACATGGTGTGTGTAGGTCAACAGAGGAGGTGTTGTCCTGTATATTAACATGGTGTGTGTAGGTCAACAGAGGAGGTGTTGTCCTGTATATTAACATGGTGTGTGTAGGTCAACAGAGGAGGTGTTGTCCTGTATATTAACATGGTGTGTGTAGGTCAACAGAGGAGGTGTTGTCCTGTATATTAACATGGTGTGGTCAACAGAGGAGGTGTTGTCCTGTAGGTCAACAGAGGAGGTGTTGTCCTGTATATTAACATGGTGTGTGTAGGTCAACAGAGGAGGTGTTGTCCTGTATATTAACATGGTGTGTGTAGGCCAACAGAGGAGGTGTTGTCCTGTATATTAACATGGTGTGTGTAGGTCAACAGAGGAGGTGTTGTCCTGTATATTAACATGGTGTGTGTGTGTAGGTCAACAGAGGAGGTGTTGTCCTGTATATTAACATGGTGTGTGTAGGTCAACAGAGGAGGTGTTGTCCTGTATATTAACATGGTGTGTGTGTGTAGGTCAACAGAGGAGGTGTTGTCCTGTATATTAACATGGTGTGTGTAGGTCAACAGAGGAGGTGTTGTCCTGTATATTAACATGGTGTGTAGGTCAACAGAGGAGGTGTTGTCCTGTATATTAACATGGTGTGTGTGTGTAGGTCAACAGAGGAGGTGTTGTCCTGTATATTAACATGGTGTGTGTAGGTCAACAGAGGAGGTGTTGTCCTGTATATTAACATGGTGTGTGTGTAGGTCAACAGAGGAGGTGTTGTCCTGTATATTAACATGGTGTGTGTAGGTCAACAGAGGAGGTGTTGTCCTGTATATTAACATGGTGTGTGTAGGCAACAGAGGAGGTGTTGTCCTGTATATTAACATGGTGTGTGTAGGTCAACAGAGGAGGTGTTGTCCTGTATATTAACATGGTGTGTGTAGGTCAACAGAGGAGGTGTTGTCCTGTATATTAACATGGTGTGTGTAGGTCAACAGAGGAGGTGTTGTCCTGTATATTAACATGGTGTGTGTAGGTCAACAGAGGAGGTGTTGTCCTGTATATTAACATGGTGTGTGTAGGTCAACAGAGGAGGTGTTGTCCTGTATATTAACATGGTGTGTGTAGGCCAACAGAGGAGGTGTTGTCCTGTATATTAACATGGTGTGTGTAGGTCAACAGAGGAGGTGTTGTCCTGTATATTAACATGGTGTGTGTAGGTCAACAGAGGAGGTGTTGTCCTGTATATTAACATGGTAACATGGTGTGTGGTGTGTAGGTCAACAGAGGAGGTGTTGTCCTGTATATTAACATGGTGTGTGTAGGCCAACAGAGGAGGTGTTGTCCTGTATATTAACATGGTGTGTGTAGGTCAACAGAGGAGGTGTTGTCAGTATATTAACATGGTGTTGTCAACAGAGGAGGTGTATATTAACATGGTGTGTGTAGGCCAACAGAGGAGGTGTTGTCCTGTATATTAACATGGTGTGTAGGTCAACAGAGGAGGTGTTGTCCTGTATATTAACATGGTGTGTGTAGGTCAACAGAGGAGGTGTTGTCCTGTATATTAACATGGTGTGTGTGTAGGTCAACAGAGGAGGTGTTGTCCTGTATATTAACATGTTGTCCTGTGGTGTGTGTAGGTCAACAGAGGAGGTGTTGTCCTGTATATTAACATGGTGTGTGTAGGTCAACAGAGGAGGTGTTGTCCTGTATATTAACATGGTGTGTGTAGGTCAACAGAGGAGGTGTTGTCCTGTATATTAACATGGTGTGTGTGTGTAGGTCAACAGAGGAGGTGTTGTCCTGTATATTAACATGGTGTGTAGGTCAACAGAGGAGGTGTTGTCCTGTATATTAACATGGTGTGTGTAGGTCAACAGAGGAGGTGTTGTCCTGTATATTAACATGGTGTGTGTAACAGGTCAACAGAGGAGGTGTTGTCCTGTATATTAACATGGTGTGTGTAGGTCAACAGAGGAGGTGTTGTCCTGTATATTAACATGGTGTGTGTAGGTCAACAGAGGAGGTGTTGTCCTGTATATTAACATGGTGTGTGTAGGTCAACAGAGGAGGTGTTGTCCTGTATATTAACATGGTGTGTGTAGGTCAACAGAGGAGGTGTTGTCCTGTATATTAACATGGTGTGTGTAGGTCAACAGAGGAGGTGTTGTCCTGTATATTAACATGGTGTGTGTAGGTCAACAGAGGAGGTGTTGTCCTGTATATTAACATGGTGTGTGTAGGTCAACAGAGGAGGTGTTGTCCTGTATATTAACATGGTGTGTGTGTAGGTCAACAGAGGAGGTGTTGTCCTGTATATTAACATGGTGTGTAGGTCAACAGAGGAGGTGTTGTCCTGTATATTAACATGGTGTGTGTGTTGTCCTGTAGGTCAACAGAGGAGGTGTTGTCCTGTATATTAACATGGTGTGTGTGTGTAGGTCAACAGAGGAGGTGTTGTCCTGTATATTAACATGGTGTGTGTAGGTCAACAGAGGAGGTGTTGTCCTGTATATTAACATGGTGTGTGTGTGTAGGTCAACAGAGGAGGTGTTGTCCTGTATATTAACATGGTGTGTGTAGTCAACAGAGGAGGTCAACAGGTGAGGTGTTGTCCTGTATATTAACATGGTGTGTGTAGGTCAACAGAGGAGGTGTTGTCCTGTATATTAACATGGTGTGTGTAGGTCAACAGAGGAGGTGTTGTCCTGTATATTAACATGGTGTGTGTAGGTCAACAGAGGAGGTGTTGTCCTGTATATTAACATGGTGTGTGTAGGTCAACAGAGGAGGTGTTGTCCTGTATATTAACATGGTGTGTGTAGGTCAACAGAGGAGGTGTTGTCCTGTATATTAACATGGTGTGTGTAGGTCAACAGAGGAGGTGTTGTCCTGTATATTAACATGGTGTGTGTAGGTCAACAGAGGAGGTGTTGTCCTGTATATTAACATGGTGTGTGTAGGTCAACAGAGGAGGTGTTGTCCTGTATATTAACATGGTGTGTGTAGGTCAACAGAGGAGGTGTTGTCCTGTATATTAACATGGTGTGTGTAGGTCAACAGAGGAGGTGTTGTCCTGTATATTAACATGGTGTGTGTGTGTGTAGGTCAACAGAGGAGGTGTTGTCCTGTATATTAACATGGTGTGTGTAGGTCAACAGAGGAGGTGTTGTCCTGTATATTAACATGGTGTGTGTAGGTCAACAGAGGAGGTGTTGTCCTGTATATTAACATGGTGTGTGTAGGTCAACAGAGGAGGTGTTGTCCTGTATATTAACATGGTGTGTGTGTGTCAACAGAGGAGGTGTTGTCCTGTATATTAACATGGTGTGTGTAGGTCAACAGAGGAGGTGTTGTCCTGTATATTAACATGGTGTGTGTAGGTCAACAGAGGAGGTGTTGTCCTGTATATTAACATGGTGTGTGGTGCGTAGGTCAACAGAGGAGGTGTTGTCCTGTATATTAACATGGTGTGTGTAGGTCAACAGAGGAGGTGTTGTCCTGTATATTAACATGGTGTGTAGGTCAACAGAGGAGGTGTTGTCCTGTATATTAACATGGTGTGTGTAGGTCAACAGAGGAGGTGTTGTCCTGTATATTAACATGGTGTGTGTAGGTCAACAGAGGAGGTGTTGTCCTGTATATTAACATGGTGTGTGTAGGCCAACAGAGGAGGTGTTGTCCTGTATATTAACATGGTGTGTGTGTCAACAGAGGAGGTGTTGTCCTGTAGGTCAACAGAGGAGGTGTTGTCCTGTATATTAACATGGTGTGTGTAGGTCAACAGAGGAGGTGTTGTCCTGTATATTAACATGGTGTGTGTAGGTCAACAGAGGAGGTGTTGTCCTGTATATTAACATGGTGTGTGTAGGTCAACAGAGGAGGTGTTGTCCTGTATATTAACATGGTGTGTGTAGGTCAACAGAGGAGGTGTTGTCCTGTATATTAACATGGTGTGTGTAGGTCAACAGAGGAGGTGTTGTCCTTAACATGTGTAGGCCAACAGAGGAGGTGTTGTCCTGTATATTAACATGGTGTGTGTAGGTCAACAGAGGAGGTGTTGTCCTGTATATTAACATGGTGTGTGTAGGTCAACAGAGGAGGTGTTGTCCTGTATATTAACATGGTGTGTGTAGGTCAACAGAGGAGGTGTTGTCCTGTATATTAACATGGTGTGTGTAGGTCAACAGAGGAGGTGTTGTCCTGTATATTAACATGGTGTGTGTAGGTCAACAGAGGAGGTGTTGTCCTGTATATTAACATGGTGTGTGTAGGTCAACAGAGGAGGTGTTGTCCTGTATATTAACATGGTGTGTGTAGGTCAACAGAGGAGGTGTTGTCCTGTATATTAACATGGTGTGTAGGCCAACAGAGGAGGTGTTGTCCTGTATATTAACATGGTGTGTGTAGGTCAACAGAGGAGGTGTTGTCCTGTATATTAACATGGTGTGTGTAGGTCAACAGAGGAGGTGTTGTCCTGTATATTAACATGGTGTGTGTAGGTCAACAGAGGAGGTGTTGTCCTGTGTGTGTGTAGGCCAACAGAGGAGGTGTTGTCCTGTATATTAACATGGTGTGTGTAGGTCAACAGAGGAGGTGTTGTCCTGTATATTAACATGGTGTGTGTAGGTCAACAGAGGAGGTGTTGTCCTGTATATTAACATGGTGTGTAGGTCAACAGAGGAGGTGTTGTCCTGTATATTAACATGGTGTGTGTGTTGGTCAACAGAGGAGGTGTTGTCCTGTATATTAACATGGTGTGTGTGTCAACAGAGGAGGTGTTGTCCTGTATATTAACATGGTGTGTGTAGGTCAACAGAGGAGGTGTTGTCCTGTATATTAACATGGTGTGTGTAGGTCAACAGAGGAGGTGTTGTCCTGTATATTAACATGGTGTGTAGGCCAACAGAGGAGGTGTTGTCCTGTATATTAACATGGTGTGTGTAGGTCAACAGAGGAGGTGTTGTCCTGTATATTAACATGGTGTGTGTAGGTCAACAGAGGAGGTGTTGTCCTGTATATTAACATGGTGTGTGTGTAGGCCAACAGAGGAGGTGTTGTCCTGTATATTAACATGGTGTGTGTAGGTCAACAGAGGAGGTGTTGTCCTGTATATTAACATGGTGTGTGTAGGTCAACAGAGGAGGTGTTGTCCTGTATATTAACATGGTGTGTGTGTGTAGGTCAACAGAGGAGGTGTTGTCCTGTATATTAACATGGTGTGTGTGTAGGTCAACAGAGGAGGTGTTGTCCTGTATATTAACATGGTGTGTGTAGGTCAACAGAGGAGGTGTTGTCCTGTATATTAACATGGTGTGTGTAGGTCAACAGAGGAGGTGTTGTCCTGTATATTAACATGGTGTGTAGGTCAACAGAGGAGGTGTTGTCCTGTATATTAACATGGTGTAGGTCAACAGAGGAGGTGTTGTCCTGTATATTAACATGTGTGTAGGTCAACAGAGGAGGTGTTGTCCTGTATATTAACATGGTGTGTGTAGGTCAACAGAGGAGGTGTTGTCCTGTATATTAACATGGTGTGTGTAGGTCAACAGAGGAGGTGTTGTCCTGTATATTAACATGGTGTGTGTAGGTCAACAGAGGAGGTGTTGTCCTGTATATTAACATGGTGTGTGTAGGTCAACAGAGGAGGTGTTGTCCTGTATATTAACATGGTGTGTGTAGGTCAACAGAGGAGGTGTTGTCCTGTATATTAACATGGTGTGTGTAGGTCAACAGAGGAGGTGTTGTCCTGTATATTAACATGGTGTGTGTAGGCCAACAGAGGAGGTGTTGTCCTGTATATTAACATGGTGTGTGTAGGTCAACAGAGGAGGTGTTGTCCTGTATATTAACATGGTGTGTGTGTGTAGGCCAACAGAGGAGGTGTTGTCCTGTATATTAACATGGTGTGAGGAGGTGTGTGTAGGTGTGTGTAGGTCAACAGAGGAGGTGTTGTCCTGTATATTAACATGGTGTGTGTAGGCCAACAGAGGAGGTGTTGTCCTGTATATTAACATGGTGTGTGTAGGTCAACAGAGGAGGTGTTGTCCTGTATATTAACATGGTGTGTGTAGGTCAACAGAGGAGGTGTTGTCCTGTATATTAACATGGTGTGTGTGTTGTCCTGTAGGTGTGTGTAGGTCAACAGAGGAGGTGTTGTCCTGTATATTAACATGGTGTGTGTAGGTCAACAGAGGAGGTGTTGTCCTGTATATTAACATGGTGTGTGTAGGTCAACAGAGGAGGTGTTGTCCTGTATATTAACATGGTGTGTGTAGGTCAACAGAGGAGGTGTTGTCCTGTATATTAACATGGTGTGTGTAGGTCAACAGAGGAGGTGTTGTCCTGTATATTAACATGGTGTGTGTAGGCCAACAGAGGAGGTGTTGTCCTGTATATTAACATGGTGTGTGTAGGTCAACAGAGGAGGTGTTGTCCTGTATATTAACATGGTGTGTGTGTGTAGGTCAACAGAGGAGGTGTTGTCCTGTATATTAACATGGTGTGTGTAGGTCAACAGAGGAGGTGTTGTCCTGTATATTAACATGGTGTGTGTAGGTCAACAGAGGAGGTGTTGTCCTGTATATTAACATGGTGTGTGTAGGCCAACAGAGGAGGTGTTGTCCTGTATATTAACATGGTGTGTGTAGGTCAACAGAGGAGGTGTTGTCCTGTATATTAACATTGTGTGTGTAGGTCAACAGAGGAGGTGTTGTCCTGTATATTAACATGGTGTGTGTAGGTCAACAGAGGAGGTGTTGTCCTGTATATTAACATGGTGTGTGTAGGTCAACAGAGGAGGTGTTGTCCTGTATATTAACATGGTGTGTGTAGGTCAACAGAGGAGGTGTTGTCCTGTATATTAACATGGTGTGTGTAGGTCAACAGAGGAGGTGTTGTCCTGTATATTAACATGGTGTGTGTAGGTCAACAGAGGAGGTGTTGTCCTGTATATTAACATGGTGTGTGTCAACAGAGGAGGTGTTGTCCTGTAGGTGTGTGTGTGTGTAGGTCAACAGAGGAGGTGTTGTCCTGTATATTAACATGGTGTGTGTGTAGGCCAACAGAGGAGGTGTTGTCCTGTATATTAACATGGTGTGTGTAGGTCAACAGAGGAGGTGTTGTCCTGTATATTAACATGGTGTGTGTAGGCCAACAGAGGAGGTGTTGTCCTGTATATTAACATGGTGTGTGTAGGCCAACAGAGGAGGTGTTGTCCTGTATATTAACATGGTGTGTAGGCCAACAGAGGAGGTGTTGTCCTGTATATTAACATGGTGTGTGTGTAGGTCAACAGAGGAGGTGTTGTCCTGTATATTAACATGGTGTGTGTGTAGGTCAACAGAGGAGGTGTTGTCCTGTATATTAACATGGTGTGTGTAGGTCAACAGAGGAGGTGTTGTCCTGTATATTAACATGGTGTGTGTAGGTCAACAGAGGAGGTGTTGTCCTGTATATTAACATGGTGTGTGTAGGTCAACAGAGGAGGTGTTGTCCTGTATATTAACATGGTGTGTAGGTCAACAGAGGAGGTGTTGTCCTGTATATTAACATGGTGTGTGTGTAGGTCAACAGAGGAGGTGTTGTCCTGTATATTAACATGGTGTGTGTGTTGTCCTGTAGGTCAACAGAGGAGGTGTTGTCCTGTATATTAACATGGTGTGTGTAGGTCAACAGAGGAGGTGTTGTCCTGTATATTAACATGGTGTGTGTAGGTCAACAGAGGAGGTGTTGTCCTGTATATTAACATGGTGTGTGTAGGTCAACAGAGGAGGTGTTGTCCTGTATATTAACATGGTGTGTGTAGGCCAACAGAGGAGGTGTTGTCCTGTATATTAACATGGTGTGTGTAGGTCAACAGAGGAGGTGTTGTCCTGTATATTAACATGGTGTGTGTAGGTCAACAGAGGAGGTGTTGTCCTGTATATTAACATGGTGTGTGTAGGTCAACAGAGGAGGTGTTGTCCTGTATATTAACATGGTGTGTGTAGGTCAACAGAGGAGGTGTTGTCCTGTATATTAACATGGTGTGTGTAGGTCAACAGAGGAGGTGTTGTCCTGTATATTAACATGGTGTGTGTAGGTCAACAGAGGAGGTGTTGTCCTGTATATTAACATGGTGTGTAGGCCAACAGAGGAGGTGTTGTCCTGTATATTAACATGGTGTGTGTAGGTCAACAGAGGAGGTGTTGTCCTGTATATTAACATGGTGTGTCAACAGAGGAGGTGTTGTCCTGTATATTAACATGGTGTGTGTAGGTCAACAGAGGAGGTGTTGTCCTGTATATTAACATGGTGTGTGTGTGTAGGTCAACAGAGGAGGTGTTGTCCTGTATATTAACATGGTGTGTGTAGGTCAACAGAGGAGGTGTTGTCCTGTATATTAACATGGTGTGTGTAGGCCAACAGAGGAGGTGTTGTCCTGTATATTAACATGGTGTGTGTAGGTCAACAGAGGAGGTGTTGTCCTGTATATTAACATGGTGTGTGTAGGTCAACAGAGGAGGTGTTGTCCTGTATATTAACATGGTGTGTGTAGGCCAACAGAGGAGGTGTTGTCCTGTATATTAACATGGTGTGTGTAGGTCAACAGAGGAGGTGTTGTCCTGTATATTAACATGGTGTGTGTAGGTCAACAGAGGAGGTGTTGTCCTGTATATTAACATGGTGTGTGTAGGCC
Source organism: Oncorhynchus nerka (assembly GCF_034236695.1). Taxonomy (NCBI): domain Eukaryota; kingdom Metazoa; phylum Chordata; class Actinopteri; order Salmoniformes; family Salmonidae; genus Oncorhynchus; species Oncorhynchus nerka. Next base: position 76,521 of record NW_027040077.1, on the reverse strand, counting down.
AACAGAGGAGGTGTTGTCCTGTATATTAACATGGTGTGTGTAGGTCAACAGAGGAGGTGTTGTCCTGTATATTAACATGGTGTGTGTAGGTCAACAGAGGAGGTGTATATTAACATGGTCCTGTTGTCCTGTATATTAACATGGTGTGTAGGTCAACAGAGGAGGTGTTGTCCTGTATATTAACATGGTGTGTGTAGGTCAACAGAGGAGGTGTTGTCCTGTATATTAACATGGTGTGTGTAGGTCAACAGAGGAGGTGTTGTCCTGTATATTAACATGGTGTGTGTAGGTCAACAGAGGAGGTGTTGTCCTGTATATTAACATGGTGTGTGTAGGTCAACAGAGGAGGTGTTGTCCTGTATATTAACATGGTGTGTGTAGGTCAACAGAGGAGGTGTTGTCCTGTATATTAACATGGTGTGTGTGTGTAGGTCAACAGAGGAGGTGTTGTCCTGTATATTAACATGGTGTGTGTAGGTCAACAGAGGAGGTGTTGTCCTGTATATTAACATGGTGTGTGTGTGTAGGTCCTGTAATTAACAGAGGAGGTGTTGTCCTGTATATTAACATGGTGTGTGTAGGTCAACAGAGGAGGTGTTGTCCTGTATATTAACATGGTGTGTAGGTCAACAGAGGAGGTGTTGTCCTGTATATTAACATGGTGTGTGTAGGTCAACAGAGGAGGTGTTGTCCTGTATATTAACATGGTGTGTGTAGGTCAACAGAGGAGGTGTTGTCCTGTATATTAACATGGTGTGTGTAGGCCAACAGAGGAGGTGTTGTCCTGTATATTAACATGGTGTGTGTGTGTGTGTGTAGGTCAACAGAGGAGGTGTTGTCCTGTATATTAACATGGTGTGTAGGTCAACAGAGGAGGTGTTGTCCTGTATATTAACATGGTGTGTGTAGGTCAACAGAGGAGGTGTTGTCCTGTATATTAACATGGTGTGTGTGTGTAGGTCAACAGAGGAGGTGTTGTCCTGTATATTAACATGGTGTGTGTAGGTCAACAGAGGAGGTGTTGTCCTGTATATTAACATGGTGTGTGTAGGTCAACAGAGGAGGTGTTGTCCTGTATATTAACATGGTGTGTAGGCCAACAGAGGAGGTGTTGTCCTGTATATTAACATGGTCAACAGAGGAGGTGTTGTCCTGTATATTAACATGGTGTGTGTAGGTCAACAGAGGAGGTGTTGTCCTGTATATTAACATGGTGTGTGTAGGTCAACAGAGGAGGTGTTGTCCTGTATATTAACATGGTGTGTGTAGGCCAACAGAGGAGGTGTTGTCCTGTATATTAACATGGTGTGTGTAGGTCAACAGAGGAGGTGTTGTCCTGTATATTAACATGGTGTGTGTAGGTCAACAGAGGAGGTGTTGTCCTGTATATTAACATGGTGTGTGTAGGTCAACAGAGGAGGTGTTGTCCTGTATATTAACATGGTGTGTGTAGGTCAACAGAGGAGGTGTTGTCCTGTATATTAACATGGTGTGTGTAGGTCAACAGAGGAGGTGTAACATGGTGTGTGTGTGTAGGTCAACAGAGGAGGTGTTGTCCTGTATATTAACATGGTGTGTGTAGGTCAACAGAGGAGGTGTTGTCCTGTATATTAACATGGTGTGTGTAGGCCAACAGAGGAGGTGTTGTCCTGTATATTAACATGGTGTGTGTAGGTCAACAGAGGAGGTGTTGTCCTGTATATTAACATGGTGTGTGTAGGTCAACAGAGGAGGTGTTGTCCTGTATATTAACATGGTGTGTGTGTGTAGGTCAACAGAGGAGGTGTTGTCCTGTATATTAACATGGTGTGTGTAGGTCAACAGAGGAGGTGTTGTCCTGTATATTAACATGGTGTGTGTAGGCAACAGAGGAGGTGTTGTCCTGTATATTAACATGGTGTGTGTGTGTAGGCCAACAGAGGAGGTGTTGTCCTGTATATTAACATGGTGTGTGTAGGTCAACAGAGGAGGTGTTGTCCTGTATATTAACATGGTGTGTGTAGGTCAACAGAGGAGGTGTTGTCCTGTATATTAACATGGTGTGTGTAGGTCAACAGAGGAGGTGTTGTCCTGTATATTAACATGGTGTGTGTAGGTCAACAGAGGAGGTGTTGTCCTGTATATTAACATGGTGTGTGTAGGTCAACAGAGGAGGTGTTGTCCTGTATATTAACATGGTGTGTGTAGGTCAACAGAGGAGGTGTTGTCCTGTATATTAACATGGTGTGTGTAGGCCAACAGAGGAGGTGTTGTCCTGTATATTAACATGGTGTGTGTAGGTCAACAGAGGAGGTGTTGTCCTGTATATTAACATGGTGTGTGTAGGTCAACAGAGGAGGTGTTGTCCTGTATATTAACATGGTGTGTGTGGTGTGTAGGTCAACAGAGGAGGTGTTGTCCTGTATATTAACATGGTGTGTGTAGGCAGAGGAGGTGTTGTCCTGTATATTAACATGGTGTGTGTAGGTCAACAGAGGAGGTGTTGTCCTGTATATTAACATGGTGTGTGTAGGTCAACAGAGGAGGTGTTGTCCTGTATATTAACATGGTGTGTGTAGGCCAACAGAGGAGGTGTTGTCCTGTATATTAACATGGTGTGTGTAGGTCAACAGAGGAGGTGTTGTCCTGTATATTAACATGGTGTGTGTGTAGGTCAACAGAGGAGGTGTTGTCCTGTATATTAACATGGTGTGTGTAGGTCAACAGAGGAGGTGTTGTCCTGTATATCCTGTATAAACATGGTGTGTGTAGGTCAACAGAGGAGGTGTTGTCCTGTATATTAACATGGTGTGTGTAGGTCAACAGAGGAGGTGTTGTCCTGTATATTAACATGGTGTGTGTAGGCCAACAGAGGAGGTGTTGTCCTGTATATTAACATGGTGTGTGTAGGTCAACAGAGGAGGTGTTGTCCTGTATATTAACATGGTGTGTGTGTAGGTCAACAGAGGAGGTGTTGTCCTGTATATTAACATGGTGTGTGTAGGTCAACAGAGGAGGTGTTGTCCTGTATATTAACATGGTGTGTGTAGGTCAACAGAGGAGGTGTTGTCCTGTATATTAACATGGTGTGTGTAGGTCAACAGAGGAGGTGTTGTCCTGTATATTAACATGGTGTGTGTAGGTCAACAGAGGAGGTGTTGTCCTGTATATTAACATGGTGTGTGTAGGTCAACAGAGGAGGTGTTGTCCTGTATATTAACATGGTGTGTGTAGGTCAACAGAGGAGGTGTTGTCCTGTATATTAACATGGTGTGTGTAGGTCAACAGAGGAGGTGTTGTCCTGTATAACATGGTAACAGAGGAGGTGTTGTCCTGTCTGGTGTGTGTAGGTCAACAGAGGAGGTGTTGTCCTGTATATTAACATGGTGTGTAGGCCAACAGAGGAGGTGTTGTCCTGTATATTAACATGGTGTGTGTAGGTCAACAGAGGAGGTGTTGTCCTGTATATTAACATGGTGTGTGTAGGTCAACAGAGGAGGTGTTGTCCTGTATATTAACATGGTCCTGTGTGTGTAGGTCAACAGAGGAGGTGTTGTCCTGTATATTAACATGGTGTGTGTAGGTCAACAGAGGAGGTGTTGTCCTGTATATTAACATGGTGTGTGTAGGTCAACAGAGGAGGTGTTGTCCTGTATATTAACATGGTGTGTGTAGGTCAACAGAGGAGGTGTTGTCCTGTATATTAACATGGTGTGTGTAGGTCAACAGAGGAGGTGTTGTCCTGTATATTAACATGGTGTGTGTAGGCCAACAGAGGAGGTGTTGTCCTGTATATTAACATGGTGTGTGTAGGTCAACAGAGGAGGTGTTGTCCTGTATATTAACATGGTGTGTGTAGGTCAACAGAGGAGGTGTTGTCCTGTATATTAACATGGTGTGTGTAGGTCAACAGAGGAGGTGTTGTCCTGTATATTAACATGGTGTGTGTGTGTAGGTCAACAGAGGAGGTGTTGTCCTGTATATTAACATGGTGTGTGTAGGTCAACAGAGGAGGTGTTGTCCTGTATATTAACATGGTGTGTGTGTGAGGAGGCCAACAGAGGAGGTGTTGTCCTGTATATTAACATGGTGTGTGTAGGTCAACAGAGGAGGTGTTGTCCTGTATATTAACATGGTGTGTGTAGGTCAACAGAGGAGGTGTTGTCCTGTATATTAACATGGTGTGTGTAGGTCAACAGAGGAGGTGTTGTCCTGTATATTAACATGGTGTGTGTAGGTCAACAGAGGAGGTGTTGTCCTGTATATTAACATGGTGTGTGTAGGTCAACAGAGGAGGTGTTGTCCTGTATATTAACATGGTGTGTGTAGGTCAACAGAGGAGGTGTTGTCCTGTATATTAACATGGTGTGTGTAGGCCAACAGAGGAGGTGTTGTCCTGTATATTAACATGGTGTGTGTAGGTCAACAGAGGAGGTGTTGTCCTGTATATTAACATGGTGTGTAGGTCAACAGAGGAGGTGTTGTCCTGTATATTAACATGGTGTGTGTAGGTCAACAGAGGAGGTGTTGTCCTGTATATTAACATGGTGTGTGTAGGTCAACAGAGGAGGTGTTGTCCTGTATATTAACATGGTGTGTGTAGGTCAACAGAGGAGGTGTTGTCCTGTATATTAACATGGTGTGAGGAGGTGTGTGTAGGTCAACAGAGGAGGTGTTGTCCTGTATATTAACATGGTGTGTGTAGGTCAACAGAGGAGGTGTTGTCCTGTATATTAACATGGTGTGTGTAGGTCAACAGAGGAGGTGTTGTCCTGTATATTAACATGGTGTGTGTAGGTCAACAGAGGAGGTGTTGTCCTGTATATTAACATGGTGTGTGTAGGTCAACAGAGGAGGTGTTGTCCTGTATATTAACATGGTGTGTGTAGGCCAACAGAGGAGGTGTTGTCCTGTATATTAACATGGTGTGTGTAGGTCAACAGAGGAGGTGTTGTCCTGTATATTAACATGGTGTGTGTAGGTCAACAGAGGAGGTGTTGTCCTGTATATTAACATGGTGTGTGTAGGTCAACAGAGGAGGTGTTGTCCTGTATATTAACATGGTGTGTGTAGGTCAACAGAGGAGGTGTTGTCCTGTATATTAACATGGTGTGTGTAGGTCAACAGAGGAGGTGTTGTCCTGTATATTAACATGGTGTGTGTAGGTCAACAGAGGAGGTGTTGTCCTGTATATTAACATGGTGTGTGTGTGTAGGTCAACAGAGGAGGTGTTGTCCTGTATATTAACATGGTGTGTGTAGGTCAACAGAGGAGGTGTTGTCCTGTATATTAACATGGTGTGTGTAGGTCAACAGAGGAGGTGTTGTCCTGTATATTAACATGGTGTGTGTAGGTCAACAGAGGAGGTGTTGTCCTGTATATTAACATGGTGTGTGTAGGTCAACAGAGGAGGTGTTGTCCTGTATATTAACATGGTGTGTGTAGGCCAACAGAGGAGGTGTTGTCCTGTATATTAACATGGTGTGTGTAGGTCAACAGAGGAGGTGTTGTCCTGTATATTAACATGGTGTGTGTAGGTCAACAGAGGAGGTGTTGTCCTGTATATTAACATGGTGTGTGTGTAGGTCAACAGAGGAGGTGTTGTCCTGTATATTAACATGGTGTGTGTAGGTCAACAGAGGAGGTGTTGTCCTGTATATTAACATGGTGTGTGTAGGTCAACAGAGGAGGTGTTGTCCTGTATATTAACATGGTGTGTGTAGGCCAACAGAGGAGGTGTTGTCCTGTATATTAACATGGTGTGTGTAGGTCAACAGAGGAGGTGTTGTCCTGTATATTAACATGGTGTTGTCCTGTGTGTGTGTAGGTCAACAGAGGAGGTGTTGTCCTGTATATTAACATGGTGTGTGTGTGTAGGTCAACAGAGGAGGTGTTGTCCTGTATATTAACATGGTGTGTGTAGGTCAACAGAGGAGGTGTTGTCCTGTATATTAACATGGTGTGTCCTGTATATTAACATGGTGTGTAGGTCAACAGAGGAGGTGTTGTCCTGTATATTAACATGGTGTGTGTAGGTCAACAGAGGAGGTGTTGTCCTGTATATTAACATGGTGTGTGTAGGTCAACAGAGGAGGTGTTGTCCTGTATATTAACATGGTGTGTGTAGGTCAACAGAGGAGGTGTTGTCCTGTATATTAACATGGTGTGTGTAGGCCAACAGAGGAGGTGTTGTCCTGTATATTAACATGGTGTGTGTAGGCCAACAGAGGAGGTGTTGTCCTGTATATTAACATGGTGTGTGTAGGTCAACAGAGGAGGTGTTGTCCTGTATATTAACATGGTGTGTGTAGGTCAACAGAGGAGGTGTTGTCCTGTATATTAACATGGTGTGTGTAGGTCAACAGAGGAGGTGTTGTCCTGTATATTAACATGGTGTGTGTAGGTCAACAGAGGAGGTGTTGTCCTGTATATTAACATGGTGTGTGTAGGTCAACAGAGGAGGTGTTGTCCTGTATATTAACATGGTGTGTGTGTAGGTCAACAGAGGAGGTGTTGTCCTGTATATTAACATGGTGTGTGTAGGTCAACAGAGGAGGTGTTGTCCTGTATATTAACATGGTGTGTGTAGGTCAACAGAGGAGGTGTTGTCCTGTATATTAACATGGTGTGTGTAGGTCAACAGAGGAGGTGTTGTCCTGTATATTAACATGGTGTGTGTAGGTCAACAGAGGAGGTGTTGTCCTGTATATTAACATGGTGTGTGTAGGTCAACAGAGGAGGTGTTGTCCTGTATTAACATTAAACATGGTGTGGTGTAGGTCAACAGAGGAGGTGTTGTCCTGTATATTAACATGGTGTGTGTAGGTCAACAGAGGAGGTGTTGTCCTGTATATTAACATGGTGTGTGTAGGCCAACAGAGGAGGTGTTGTCCTGTATATTAACATGGTGTGTGTAGGTCAACAGAGGAGGTGTTGTCCTGTATATTAACATGGTGTGTGTGTGTAGGTCAACAGAGGAGGTGTTGTCCTGTATATTAACATGGTGTGTGTAGGTCAACAGAGGAGGTGTTGTCCTGTATATTAACATGGTGTGTGTAGGTCAACAGAGGAGGTGTTGTCCTGTATATTAACATGGTGTGTGTAGGTCAACAGAGGAGGTGTTGTCCTGTATATTAACATGGTGTGTGTGTGTAGGTCAACAGAGGAGGTGTTGTCCTGTATATTAACATGGTGTGTGTAGGTCAACAGAGGAGGTGTTGTCCTGTATATTAACATGGTGTGTGTAGGTCAACAGAGGAGGTGTTGTCCTGTATATTAACATGGTGTGTGTAGGTCAACAGAGGAGGTGTTGTCCTGTATATTAACATGGTGTGTGTAGGTCAACAGAGGAGGTGTTGTCCTGTATATTAACATGGTGTGTGTAGGTCAACAGAGGAGGTGTTGTCCTGTATATTAACATGGTGTGTGTAGGTCAACAGAGGAGGTGTTGTCCTGTATATTAACATGGTGTGTGTAGGTCAACAGAGGAGGTGTTGTCCTGTATATTAACATGGTGTGTGTGTAGTCAACAGAGGAGGTGTTGTCCTGTATATTAACATGGTGTGTGTAGGCCAACAGAGGAGGTGTTGTCCTGTATATTAACATGGTGTGTGTAGGTCAACAGAGGAGGTGTTGTCCTGTATATTAACATGGTGTGTGTAGGTCAAGGGAGGTGTTGTCAACAGAGGAGGAGGTGTTGTCCTGTATATTAACATGGTGTGTGTAGGCCAACAGAGGAGGTGTTGTCCTGTATATTAACATGGTGTGTGTAGGTCAACAGAGGAGGTGTTGTCCTGTATATTAACATGGTGTGTGTAGGCCAACAGAGGAGGTGTTGTCCTGTATATTAACATGGTGTGTGTAGGTCAACAGAGGAGGTGTTGTCCTGTATATTAACATGGTGTGTGTTGTCCTGTATATTAACATGGTGTGTGTAAACAGAGGAGGTGTTGTCCTGTATATTAACATGGTGTGTGTAGGTCAACAGAGGAGGTGTTGTCCTGTATATTAACATGGTGTGTGTAGGTCAACAGAGGAGGTGTTGTCCTGTATATTAACATGGTGTGTAGGCCAACAGTGGAGGTCAACAGAGGAGGTGTTGTCCTGTATATTAACATGGTGTGTGTAGGTCAACAGAGGAGGTGTTGTCCTGTATATTAACATGGTGTGTGTAGGTCAACAGAGGAGGTGTTGTCCTGTATATTAACATGGTGTGTGTAGGTCAACAGAGGAGGTGTTGTCCTGTATATTAACATGGTGTGTGTAGGCCAACAGAGGAGGTGTTGTCCTGTATATTAACATGGTGTGTGTAGGTCAACAGAGGAGGTGTTGTCCTGTATATTAACATGGTGTGTGTAGGTCAACAGAGGAGGTGTTGTCCTGTATATTAACATGGTGTGTGTAGGTCAACAGAGGAGGTGTTGTCCTGTATATTAACATGGTGTGTGTAGGTCAACAGAGGAGGTGTTGTCCTGTGTATTAACATGGTGTGTAGGTCAACAGAGGAGGTGTTGTCCTGTGTGTGTGTGTAGGTCAACAGAGGAGGTGTTGTCCTGTATATTAACATGGTGTGTGTAGGTCAACAGAGGAGGTGTTGTCCTGTATATTAACATGGTGTGTGTAGGTCAACAGAGGAGGTGTTGTCCTGTATATTAACATGGTGTGTGTAGGTCAACAGAGGAGGTGTTGTCCTGTATATTAACATGGTGTGTGTGTAGGTCAACAGAGGAGGTGTTGTCCTGTATATTAACATGGTGTGTGTAGGTCAACAGAGGAGGTGTTGTCCTGTATATTAACATGGTGTGTGTAGGTCAACAGAGAGGAGGTGTTGTCCTGTATATTAACATGGTGTGTGTAGGTCAACAGAGGAGGTGTTGTCCTGTATATTAACATGGTGTGTGTAGGTCAACAGAGGAGGTGTTGTCCTGTATATTAACATGGTGTGTGTAGGTCAACAGAGGAGGTGTTGTCCTGTATATTAACATGGTGTGTGTAGGTCAACAGAGGAGGTGTTGTCCTGTATATTAACATGGTGTGTGTAGGTCAACAGAGGAGGTGTTGTCCTGTATATTAACATGGTGTGTGTAGGTCAACAGAGGAGGTGTTGTCCTGTATATTAACATGGTGTGTGTAGGTCAACAGAGGAGGTGTTGTCCTGTATATTAACATGGTGTGTGTAGGTCAACAGAGGAGGTGTTGTCCTGTATATTAACATGGTGTGTGTGTGTAGGTCAACAGAGGAGGTGTTGTCCTGTATATTAACATGGTGTGTGTAGGTCAACAGAGGAGGTGTTGTCCTGTATATTAACATGGTGTGTGTAGGTCAACAGAGGAGGTGTTGTCCTGTATATTAACATGGTGTGTGTAGGTCAACAGAGGAGGTGTTGTCCTGTATATTAACATGGTGTGTGTAGGTCAACAGAGGAGGTGTTGTCCTGTATATTAACATGGTGTGTGTAGGTCAACAGAGGAGGTGTTGTCCTGTATATTAACATGGTGTGTGTAGGTCAACAGAGGAGGTGTTGTCCTGTATATTAACATGGTGTGTGTAGGTCAACAGAGGAGGTGTTGTCCTGTAGGTGTGTGTAGGTCAACAGAGGAGGTGTTGTCCTGTATATTAACATGGTGTGTGTAGGTCAACAGAGGAGGTGTTGTCCTGTATATTAACATGGTGTGTGTAGGTCAACAGAGGAGGTGTTGTCCTGTATATTAACATGGTGTGTGTAGGTCAACAGAGGAGGTGTTGTCCTGTATATTAACATGGTGTGTGTAGGTCAACAGAGGAGGTGTTGTCCTGTATATTAACATGGTGTGTGTAGGCCAACAGAGGAGGTGTTGTCCTGTATATTAACATGGTGTGTGTAGGTCAACAGAGGAGGTGTTGTCCTGTATATTAACATGGTGTGTGTAGGTCAACAGAGGAGGTGTTGTCCTGTATATTAACATGGTGTGTGTAGGTCAACAGAGGAGGTGTTGTCCTGTATATTAACATGGTGTGTGTATATTAACATGTGTGTGTAGGTCAACAGAGGAGGTGTTGTCCTGTATATTAACATGGTGTGTGTAGGTCAACAGAGGAGGTGTTGTCCTGTATATTAACATGGTGTGTGTAGGTCAACAGAGGAGGTGTTGTCCTGTATATTAACATGGTGTGTGTAGGTCAACAGAGGAGGTGTTGTCCTGTATATTAACATGGTGTGTGTAGGTCAACAGAGGAGGTGTTGTCCTGTATATTAACATGGTGTGTGTAGGTCAACAGAGGAGGTGTTGTCCTGTATATTAACATGGTGTGTAGGTCAACAGAGGAGGTGTTGTCCTGTATATTAACATGGTGTGTGTAGGTCAACAGAGGAGGTGTTGTCCTGTATATTAACATGGTGTGTGTCAACAGGAGGTGGTCAACAGAGGAGGTGTTGTCCTGTATATTAACATGGTGTGTGTGTGTAGGTCAACAGAGGAGGTGTTGTCCTGTATATTAACATGGTGTGTGTAGGTCAACAGAGGAGGTGTTGTCCTGTATATTAACATGGTGTGTGTAGGTCAACAGAGGAGGTGTTGTCCTGTATATTAACATGGTGTGTGTAACAGGTCAACAGAGGAGGTGTTGTCCTGTATATTAACATGGTGTGTGTAGGTCAACAGAGGAGGTGTTGTCCTGTATATTAACATGGTGTGTGTAGGTCAACAGAGGAGGTGTTGTCCTGTATATTAACATGGTGTGTGTAGGTCAACAGAGGAGGTGTTGTCCTGTATATTAACATGGTGTGTGTAGGTCAACAGAGGAGGTGTTGTCCTGTATATTAACATGGTGTGTGTAGGTCAACAGAGGAGGTGTTGTCCTGTATATTAACATGGTGTGTGTGTGTAGGTCAACAGAGGAGGTGTTGTCCTGTATATTAACATGGTGTGTGTAGGTCAACAGAGGAGGTGTTGTCCTGTATATTAACATGGTGTGTGTAGGGTCAACAGAGGAGGTGTTGTCCTGTATATTAACATGGTGTGTGTAGGTCAACAGAGGAGGTGTTGTCCTGTATATTAACATGGTGTGTGTAGGTCAACAGAGGAGGTGTTGTCCTGTATATTAACATGTTGTCCTGTGGTGTGTGTGTAGGTCAACAGAGGAGGTGTTGTCCTGTATATTAACATGGTGTGTGTAGGTCAACAGAGGAGGTGTTGTCCTGTATATTAACATGGTGTGTGTAGGTCAACAGAGGAGGTGTTGTCCTGTATATTAACATGGTGTGTGTAGGTCAACAGAGGAGGTGTTGTCCTGTATATTAACATGGTGTGTGTAGGTCAACAGAGGAGGTGTTGTCCTGTATATTAACATGGTGTGTGTAGGTCAACAGAGGAGGTGTTGTCCTGTATATTAACATGGTGTGTGTAGGTCAACAGAGGAGGTGTTGTCCTGTATATTAACATGGTGTGTGTAGGTCAACAGAGGAGGTGTTGTCCTGTATATTAACATGGTGTGTGTAGGTCAACAGAGGAGGTGTTGTCCTGTATATGGTGTGTGTAGGTCACATGGGTGTTGTCCTGTATA
>NW_027040077.1:0-60000 GCF_034236695.1 Oncorhynchus nerka | reverse complement strand
CTAGAGCTGGGACCATATTCCCCCACACACTAGAACGTTCTCTACCACACTCTAGAGCTGGGACCATATTCCCCCACACACACTAGAACGTTCTCTACCACACTCTAGAGCTGGGACCATATTCCCCCACACACTAGAACGTTCTCTACCAGACTCTAGAGCTGGGACCATATTCCCCCCACACACTAGAACGTTCTCTACCAGACTCTAGAGCTGGGACCATATTCCCCACACACCCACTAGAACGTTCTCTACCAGACTCTAGAGCTGGGACCATATTCCCCCACACACTAGAGTGACGTTCTCTACCAGACTCTAGAGCTGGGACCATATTCCCCCACACACTAGAACGTTCTCTACCACACTCTAGAGCTGGGACCATATTCCCCCCACACACTAGAACGTTCTCTACCACACTCTAGAGCTGGGACCATATTCCCCCCACACACTAGAACGTTCTCTACCACACTCTAGAGCTGGGACCATATTCCCCCCCACACACCCACTAGAACGTTCTCTACCACACTCTAGAGCTGGGACCATATTCCCCCACACTAGAACGTTCTCTACCAGACTCTAGAGCTGGGACCATATTCCCCCCACACACTAGAACGTTCTCTACCACACTCTAGAGCTGGGACCATATTCCCCCCACACACTAGAACGTTCTCTACCACACTCTAGAGCTGGGACCATATTCCCCCCACACACTAGAACGTTCTCTACCAGACTCTAGAGCTGGGACCATATTCCCCCACACACTAGAACGTTCTCTACCACACTCTAGAGCTGGGACCATATTCCCCCACACACACTAGAACGTTCTCTACCACACTCTAGAGCTGGGACCATATTCCCCCACACACCCACTAGAACGTTCTCTACCAGACTCTAGAGCTGGGACCATATTCCCCCACACACCCACTAGAACGTTCTCTACCAAACTCTAGAGCTGGGACCATATTCCCCCACACACTAGAACGTTCTCTACCAGACTCTAGAGCTGGGACCATATTCCCCCCACACACTAGAACGTTCTCTACCAGACTCTAGAGCTGGGACCATATTCCCCCACACACTAGAACGTTCTCTACCAGACTCTAGAGCTGGGACCATATTCCCCCCACACACTAGAACGTTCTCTACCAGACTCTAGAGCTGGGACCATATTCCCCCACACACTAGAACGTTCTCTACCAGACTCTAGAGCTGGGACCATATTCCCCCCACACACTAGAACATTCTCTACCAGACTCTAGAACGTTCTCTACCAGACTCTAGAGCTGGGACCATATTCCCCCACACACTAGAACGTTCTCTACCAGACTCTAGAGCTGGGACCATATTCCCCCCACACTACATTCTCTACCAGACTCTAGAACGTTCTCTACCAGACTCTAGAGCTGGGACCATATTCCCCCCCACACACTAGAACGTTCTCTACCAGACTCTAGAGCTGGGACCATATACCCCCCCACACACTAGAACATTCTCTACCAGACTCTAGAACGTTCTCTACCAGACTCTAGAGCTGGGACCATATTCCCCCCACACTAGAACGTTCTCTACCAGACTCTAGAGCTGGGACCATATTCCCCCCACACTAGAACGTTCTCTACCAGACTCTAGAGCTGGGACCATATTCCCCCCACACACTAGAACGTTCTCTACCAGACTCTAGAGCTGGGACCATATTCCCCCACACCCACTAGAACGTTCTCTACCACACTCTAGAGCTGGGACCATATTCCCCCCACACACTAGAACGTTCTCTACCACACTCTAGAGCTGGGACCATATTCCCCCCACACACTAGAACGTTCTCTACCACACTCTAGAGCTGGGACCATATTCCCCCCACACACTAGAACGTTCTCTACCAGACTCTAGAGCTGGGACCATATTCCCCCCACACACTAGAACGTTCTCTATCAGACTCTAGAGCTGGGACCATATTCTCCCCACACACCCACTAGAATGTTCTCTACCAGACTCTAGAGCTGGGACCATATTCCCCCACACCCACTAGAACGTTCTCTACCAGACTCTAGAGCTGGGACCATATTCCCCCACACACCCACTAGAACGTTCTCTACCAGACTCTAGAGCTGGGACCATATTCCCCCCACACACTAGAACGTTCTCTACCAGACTCTAGAGCTGGGACCATATTCCCCCCACACACTAGAACGTTCTCTATCAGACTCTAGAGCTGGGACCATATTCTCCCCACACACCCACTAGAATGTTCTCTACCAGACTCTAGAGCTGGGACCATATTCCCCCACACCCACTAGAACGTTCTCTACCAGACTCTAGAGCTGGGACCATATTCCCCCACACACCCACTAGAACGTTCTCTACCAGACTCTAGAGCTGGGACCATATTCCCCCCACACACTAGAACATTCTCTACCACACTCTAGAGCTGGGACCATATTCCCCCACACCCACTAGAACGTTCTCTACCAGACTCTAGAGCTGGGACCATATTCCCCCCCACACACCCACTAGAACGTTCTCTACCACACTCTAGAGCTGGGACCATATTCCCCCACACCCACTAGAACGTTCTCTACCAGACTCTAGAGCTGGGACCATATTCCCCCACACACCCACTAGAACGTTCTCTACCAGACTCTAGAGCTGGGACCATATTCCCCCCACACACTAGAACGTTCTCTACCAGACTCTAGAGCTGGGACCATATTCCCCCCACACCCACTAGAACGTTCTCTACCACACTCTAGAGCTGGGACCATATTCCCCCCACACACCCACTAGAACGTTCTCTACCACACTCTAGATCTGGGACCATATTCCCCCCCACACACTAGAACGTTCTCTACCAGACTCTAGAACGTTCTCTACCACACACTAGAACGTTCTCTACCACACTCTAGAGCTGGGACCATATTCCCCCACACACTAGAACGTTCTCTACCACACTCTAGAGCTGGGACCATATTCCCCCCACACACTAGAACGTTCTCTACCAGACTCTAGAGCTGGGACCATATTCCCCCCACACACTAGAACGTTCTCTACCAGACTCTAGAGCTGGGACCATATTCCCCCCACACACTAGAACGTTCTCTACCACACTCTAGAGCTGGGACCATATTCCCCCCACACACTAGAACGTTCTCTACCAGACTCTAGAGCTGGGACCATATTCCCCCCCACACACTAGAACGTTCTCTACCAGACTCTAGAGCTGGGACCATATTCCCCCCACACACTAGAACGTTCTCTACCAGACTCTAGAGCTGGGACCATATTCCCCCCACACACTAGAACGTTCTCTACCACACTCTAGAGCTGGGACCATATTCCCCCCACACACTAGAACGTTCTCTACCACACTCTAGAGCTGGGACCATATTCCCCCCACACACCCACTAGAACGTTCTCTACCACACTCTAGAGCTGGGACCATATTCCCCCACACCCACTAGAATGTTCTCTACCACCCACTAGAACATTCTCTACCACACTCTAGAGCTGGGACCATATTCCCCCGACACACCCACTAGAACGTTCTCTACCAGACTCTAGAGCTGGGACCATATTCCCCCCCACACACTAGAACGTTCTCTACCACACTCTAGAGCTGGGACCATATTCCCCCCCACACCCACTAGAACGTTCTCTACCAGACTCTAGAGCTGGGAACATATTCCCCCCACACACTAGAACGTTCTCTACCAGACTCTAGAGCTGGGACCATATTCCCCCCCACACACTAGAACGTTCTCTACCACACTCTAGAGCTGGGACCATATTCCCCCACACACTAGAACGTTCTCTACCACACTCTAGAGCTGGGACCATATTCCCCCACACACCCACTAGAACGTTCTCTACCACACTCTAGAGCTGGGACCATATTCCCCCCACACACTAGAACGTTCTCTACCACACTCTAGAGCTGGGACCATATTCCCCCACACACTAGAACGTTCTCTACCACACTCTAGAGCTGGGACCATATTCCCCCACCCACTAGAACGTTCTCTACCAGACTCTAGAGCTGGGACCATATTCCCCCACACACTAGAACGTTCTCTACCACCCACTTTCTCTACCAGACTCTAGAGCTGGGACCATATTCCCCCCCACACACTAGAACGTTCTCTACCACCCACTAGAACATTCTCTACCAGACTCTAGAGCTGGGACCATATTCCCCCCACACACTAGAACGTTCTCTACCACACTCTAGAGCTGGGACCATATTCCCCCCACACACTAGAACGTTCTCTACCAGACTCTAGAGCTGGGACCATATTCCCCCCACACACTAGAACGTTCTCTACCACACTCTAGAGCTGGGAACATATTCCCCCCACACACCCACGTTCACTGCCTCTCCTCACTTCCTCTCCTCACTTCCTCTCCTCACTGCCTGCCCTCACTTCCTCACTATCTGCCCTCACTTCCTCTCCTCACTTCCTCTCCTCACTGCCTGCCCTCACTTCCTCTCCTCACTTCCTCTCCTCACTTCCTCTCCTCACTTCCTCTCCTCACTATCTGCCCTCACTTCCTCTCCTCACTTCCTCTCCTCACTTCCTCTCCTCACTTCCTCTCCTCACTTCCTCTCCTCACTGCCTGCCCTCACTTCCTCTCCTCACTTCCTCTCCTCACTTCCTCTCCTCACCTCCTCTCCTCACTTCCTCTCCTCACTGCCTGCCCTCACTTCCTCTCCTCACTTCCTCTCCTCACTTCCTCTCCTCACCTCCTCTCCTCACTTCCTCTCCTCACTGCCTGGCCTCACTTCCTCTCCTCACTTCCTCTCCTCACTTCCTCTCCTCACTGCCTCTCCTCACCTCCTCTCCTCACCTCCTCTCCTCACTTCCTCTCCTCACTGCCTGCCCTCACTTCCTCTCCTCACTTCCTCTCCTCACTGCCTGGCCTCACTTCCTCTCCTCACTTCCTCTCCTCACTGCCTGCCCTCACTTCCTCTCCTCACTTCCTCTCCTCACTTCCTCTCCTCACTTCCTCTCCTCACTGCCTGCCCTCACTTCCTCACTTCCTCTCCTCACTTCCTCTCCTCACTTCCTCTCCTCACTTCCTCTCCTCACTGCCTGCCCTCACTTCCTCACTTCCTCTCCTCACTGCCTCTCCTCACTTCCTCTCCTCACTTCCTCTCCTCACTTCCTCTCCTCACTTCCTCTCCTCACTTCCTCTCCTCACTTCCTCTCCTCACTGCCTGGCCTCACTTCCTCTCCTCACTTCCTCTCCTCACTTCCTCTCCTCACTTCCTCTCCTCACTGCCTGGCCTCACTTCCTCTCCTCACTTCCTCTCCCTCACTTCCTCTCCTCACTGCCTCTCCTCACTTCCTCTCCTCACTGCCTGGCCTCACTTCCTCTCCTCACTTCCTCTCCTCACTTCCTCTCCTCACTTCCTCTCCTCACTGCCTGGCCTCACTTCCTCTCCTCACTTCCTCTCCTCACTGCCTGGCCTCACTTCCTCTCCTCACTTCCTCTCCTCACTGCCTGGCCTCACTTCCTCTCCTCACTTCCTCTCCTCACTTCCTCTCCTCACTGCCTGGCCTCACTTCCTCTCCTCACTTCCTCTCCTCACCTCCTCTCCTCACTTCCTCTCCTCACTTCCTCTCCTCACTGCCTGGCCTCACTTCCTCTCCTCACTTCCTCTCCTCACCTCCTCTCCTCACTTCCTCTCCTCACTTCCTCTCCTCACTTCCTCTCCTCACTTCCTCTCCTCACTGCCTGCCCTCACTTCCTCTCCTCACTTCCTCTCCTCACTTCCTCTCCTCACTTCCTCTCCTCACTGCCTGCCCTCACTTCCTCACTTCCTCTCCTCACTTCCTCTCCTCACTTCCTCTCCTCACTTCCTCTCCTCACTTCCTCTCCTCACTGCGTGGCCTTGTAATAATTTGTATTAATAATGTGTTAGTCGTTATTCAGCCAAATGGGTCAATTTATCGTGCTAACTTTTTATCGCCAAGCTCTAACACGCTGGGAAGCGCACACACAGTCAGATGAGTCTGATTCAAGTGTGTGTGTGTGTGTGTGTGTGTGTGTGTGTGTGTGTGTGTGTGTGTGTGTAGGATCCAAAAGATTCCTCGTCTCCTGGTAGCAGCAGCTGATGGATATCTGTACCTCTATAACCTGGACCCACAGGAGGGGGGAGAGTGTACCCTGATGAAACAACACAGGTAACACTGAAACAACACAGGTAGCACCCTGATGAAACAACACAGGTAACACCCTGATGAAACAACACAGGTAACACTGAAACAACACAGGTAGTACCCTGATGAAACAACACAGGTAACACCCTGATGAAACAACACAGGTAACACCCTGATGAAACAACACAGGTAGCACCCTGATGAAACAACACAGGTAACACCCTGATGAAACAACACAGGTAACACCCTGATGAAACAACACAGGTAGCACCCTGATGAAACAACACAGGTAGCACCCTGATGAAACAACACAGGTAACACCCTGATGAAACAACACAGGTAACACTAAAACAACACAGGTAGTACCCTGATGAAACAACACAGGTAACACCCTGATGAAACAACACAGGTAACACTGAAACAACACAGGTAACACTGAAACAACACAGGTAGCACCCTGATGAAACAACACAGGTAACACTGAAACAACACAGGTAGCACCCTGATGAAACAACACAGGTAACACCCTGATGAAACAACACAGGTAACACTGAAACAACACAGGTAACACTGAAACAACACAGGTAGCACCCTGATGAAACAACACAGGTAACACTGAAACAACACAGGTAACACCCTGATGAAACAACACAGGTAACACTGAAACAACACAGGTAGCACCCTGATGAAACAACACAGGTAACACTGAAACAACACAGGTAACACTGAAACAACACAGGTAGCACCCTGATGAAACAACACAGGTAACACCCTGATGAAACAACACAGGTAGCACCCTGATGAAACAACACAGGTAACACCCTGATGAAACAACACAGGTAACACCCTGATGAAACAACACAGGTAACACCCTGATGAAACAACACAGGTAGCACCCTGATGAAACAACACAGGTAACACCCTGATGAAACAACACAGGTAGCACTGAAACAACACAGGTAACACCCTGATGAAACAACACAGGTAACACCCTGATGAAACAACACAGGTAACACCCTGATGAAACAACACAGGTAGTACCCTGATGAAACAACACAGGTAACACCCTGATGAAACAACACAGGTAGTACCCTGATGAAACAACACAGGTAGCACCCTGATGAAACAACACAGGTAGCACTGAAACAACACAGGTAACACCCTGATGAAACAACACAGGTAACACCCTGATGAAACAACACAGGTAACACCCTGATGAAACAACACAGGTAACACTGAAACAACACAGGTAACACCCTGATGAAACAACACAGGTAGCACCCTGATGAAACAACACAGGTAGCACCCTGATGAAACAACACAGGTAGCACTGAAACAACACAGGTAGCACCCTGATGAAACAACACAGGTAACACTGAAACAACACAGGTAGCACCCTGATGAAACAACACAGGTAGCACCCTGATGAAACAACACAGGTAACACCCTGATGAAACAACACAGGTAACACCCTGATGAAACAACACAGGTAGTACCCTGATGAAACAACACAGGTAGCACCCTGATGAAACAACACAGGTAACACCCTGATGAAACAACACAGGTAACACTAAAACAACACAGGTAACACTAAAACAACACAGGTAACACTGAAACAACACAGGTAACACTGAAACAACACAGGTAACACCCTGATGAAACAACACAGGTAACACCCTGATGAAACAACACAGGTAGCACCCTGATGAAACAACACAGGTAGCACCCTGATGAAACAACACAGGTAACACCCTGATGAAACAACACAGGTAACACCCTGATGAAACAACACAGGTAGCACCCTGATGAAACAACACAGGTAACACTGAAACAACACAGGTAACACCCTGATGAAACAACACAGGTAACACCCTGATGAAACAACACAGGTAGCACCCTGATGAAACAACACAGGTAGCACCCTGATGAAACAACACAGGTAGCACCCTGATGAAACAACACAGGTAACACCCTGATGAAACAACACAGGTAGCACCCTGATGAAACAACACAGGTAACACCCTGATGAAACAACACAGGTAGCACTGAAACAACACAGGTAACACCCTGATGAAACAACACAGGTAGCACCCTGATGAAACAACACAGGTAGCACCCTGATGAAACAACACAGGTAACACCCTGATGAAACAACACAGGTAGCACCCTGATGAAACAACACAGGTAGCACCCTGATGAAACAACACAGGTAACACTGAAACAACACAGGTAGCACCCTGATGAAACAACACAGGTAACACCCTGATGAAACAACACAGGTAACACTGAAACAACACAGGTAGCACCCTGATGAAACAACACAGGTAACACCCTGATGAAACAACACAGGTAGCACCCTGATGAAACAACACAGGTAACACCCTGATGAAACAACACAGGTAACACCCTGATGAAACAACACAGGTAACACCCTGATGAAACAACACAGGTAGCACCCTGATGAAACAACACAGGTAACACCCTGATGAAACAACACAGGTAACACCCTGATGAAACAACACAGGTAACACCCTGATGAAACAACACAGGTAACACTGAAACAACACAGGTAACACCCTGATGAAACAACACAGGTAGCAATGAAACAACACAGGTAACACCCTGATGAAACAACACAGGTAACACCCTGATGAAACAACACAGGTAGCACCCTGATGAAACAACACAGGTAACACCCTGATGAAACAACACAGGTAACACCCTGATGAAACAACACAGGTAGCACTGAAACAACACAGGTAACACCCTGATGAAACAACACAGGTAACACCCTGATGAAACAACACAGGTAACACCCTGATGAAACAACACAGGTAGTACCCTGATGAAACAACACAGGTAGCACCCTGATGAAACAACACAGGTAACACTAAAACAACACAGGTAGCACCCTGATGAAACAACACAGGTAACACCCTGATGAAACAACACAGGTAGCACCCTGATGAAACAACACAGGTAGCACTGAAACAACACAGGTAACACCCTGATGAAACAACACAGGTAGCACTGAAACAACACAGGTAACACCCTGATGAAACAACACAGGTAACACCCTGATGAAACAACACAGGTAGCACCCTGATGAAACAACACAGGTAACACCCTGATGAAACAACACAGGTAACACCCTGATGAAACAACACAGGTAGTACCCTGATGAAACAACACAGGTAACACCCTGATGAAACAACACAGGTAACACCCTGATGAAACAACACAGGTAGCACTGAAACAACACAGGTAACACCCTGATGAAACAACACAGGTAACACCCTGATGAAACAACACAGGTAGCACCCTGATGAAACAACACAGGTGAAACAACACAGGTAGCACCCTGATGAAACAACACAGGTAACACCCTGATGAAACAACACAGGTAGCACCCTGATGAAACAACACAGGTAACACCCTGATGAAACAACACAGGTAACACCCTGATGAAACAACACAGGTAACACCCTGATGAAACAACACAGGTAACACCCTGATGAAACAACACATGTAACACTGAAACAACACAGGTAACACCCTGATGAAACAACACAGGTAACACCCTGATGAAACAACACAGGTAGCACTGAAACAACACAGGTAACACCCTGATGAAACAACACAGGTAACACCCTGATGAAACAACACAGGTAGCACCCTGATGAAAACAACACAGGTAACTCCACCTCAATGAAACAACACAGGCTAACATTCTCAATGCAGGTCAGGTCCACCCAATGATGAAACAACACAGGTAACACCCTGATGAAACAACACAGGTAACACCTCAATGATGATTCCTCAATGCAGGGTCACATGGGCTCCACTGAAACAACACAGGTAACACCTCAATGAAGGGTCCTGGGCTCCATTCAATGCCAGGTAACACCTGATGAAACAACACAGGTAGCACTCAAACAGGGTCACTGGTAACACCTGATGAAACAACACAGGTAACCAGGGTCCTGGGCTCCATTCCTCAATGCCAGGGTCGTGGGCTCCATTCTCAATGCCAGGGTCCTGGGCTCCATTCCTCAATGCCAGGGTCGTGGGCTCCATTCCTCAATGCCAGGGTCGTGGGCTCCATTCCTCAATGCCAGGGTCCTGGGCTCCATTCCTCAATGCCAGGGTCGTGGGCTCCATTCCTCAATGCCAGGGTCCTGGGCTCCATTCCTCAATGCCAGGGTCGTGGGCTCCATTCCTCAATGCCAGGTCCTGGGCTCCATTCCTCAATGCCAGGGTCCTGGGCTCCATTCCTCAATGCCAGGGTCGTGGGCTCCATTCCTCAATGCCAGGGTCGTGGGCTCCATTCCTCAATGCCAGGGTCCTGGGCTCCATTCCTCAATGCCAGGGTCGTGGGCTCCATTCCTCAATGCCAGGGTCCTGGGCTCCATTCCTCAATGCCAGGGTCGTGGGCTCCATTCCTCAATGCCAGGGTCCTGGGCTCCATTCCTCAATGCCAGGGTCCTGGGCTCCATTCCTCAATGCCAGGGTCCTGGGCTCCATTCCTCAATGCCAGGGTCGTGGGCTCCATTCCTCAATGCCAGGGTCCTGGGCTCCATTCCTCAATGCCAGGGTCGTGGGCTCCATTCCTCAATGCCAGGGTCCTGGGCTCCATTCCTCAATGCCAGGGTCGTCCATTCCTCAATGCCAGGGTCCTGGGCTCCATTCCTCAATGCCAGGGTCGTGGGCTCCATTCCTCAATGCCAGGGTCCTGGGCTCCATTCCTCAATGCCAGGGTCGTGGGCTCCATTCCTCAATGCCAGGGTCCTGGGCTCCATTCCTCAATGCCAGGGTCGTGGGCTCCATTCCTCAATGCCAGGGTCGTGGGCTCCACTCCTCAATGCCAGGGTCCTGGGCTCCATTCCTCAATGCCAGGGTCCTGGGCTCCATTCCTCAATGCCAGAGTCCTGGGCTCCATTCCTCAATGCCAGGGTCCTGGGCTCCATTCCTCAATGCCAGGGTCGTGGGCTCCATTCCTCAATGCCAGGGTCGTGGGCTCCATTCCTCAATGCCAGGGTCGTGGGCTCCATTCCTCAATGCCAGGGTCATGGGCTCCATTCCTCAATGCCAGGGTCGTGGGCTCCATTCCTCAATGCCAGGGTCGTGGGCTCCATTCCTCAATGCCAGGGTCCTGGGCTCCATTCCTCAATGCCAGGGTCCTGGGCTCCATTCCTCAATGCCAGGGTCCTGGGCTCCATTCCTCAATGCCAGGGTCCTGGGCTCCATTCCTCAATGCCAGGGTCGTGGGCTCCATTCCTCAATGCCAGGGTCCTGGGCTCCATTCCTCAATGCCAGGGTCCTGGGCTCCATTCCTCAATGCCAGGGTCCTGGGCTCCATTCCTCAATGCCAGGGTCGTGGGCTCCATCCCTCAATGCCAGGGTCGTGGGCTCCATTCCTCAATGCCAGGGTCCTGGGCTCCATTCCTCAATGCCAGGGTCGTGGGCTCCACTCCTCAATGCCAGGGTCGTGGGCTCCATTCCTCAATGCCAGGGTCCTGGGCTCCATTCCTCAATGCCAGGGTCGTGGGCTCCATTCCTCAATGCCAGGGTCGTGGGCTCCATTCCTCAATGCCAGGGTCGTGGGCTCCATTCCTCAATGCCAGGGTCGTGGGATCCATTCCTCAATGCCAGGGTCATGGGCTCCATTCCTCAATGCCAGGGTCCTGGGCTCCATTCCTCAATGCCAGGGTCCTGGGCTCCATTCCTCAATGCCAGGGTCCTGGGCTCCATTCCTCAATGCCAGGGTCCTGGGCTCCATTCCTCAATGCCAGGGTCCTGGGCTCCATTCCTCAATGCCAGGGTCCTGGGCTCCATTCCTCAATGCCAGGGTCCTGGGCTCCATTCCTCAATGCCAGGGTCCTGGGCTCCATTCCTCAATGCCAGGGTCCTGGGCTCCATTCCTCAATGCCAGGGTCCTGGGCTCCATTCCTCAATGCCAGGGTCCTGGGCTCCATTCCTCAATGCCAGGGTCCTGGGCTCCATTCCTCAATGCCAGGGTCCTGGGCTCCATTCCTCAATGCCAGGGTCCTGGGCTCCATTCCTCAATGCCAGGGTCCTGGGCTCCATTCCTCAATGCCAGGGTCGTGGGCTCCATTCCTCAATGCCAGGGTCGTGGGCTCCATTCCTCAATGCCAGGGTCCTGGGCTCCATTCCTCAATGCCAGGGTCGTGGGCTCCATCCCTCAATGCCAGGGTCGTGGGCTCCATTCCTCAATGCCAGGGTCCTGGGCTCCATTCCTCAATGCCAGGGTCGTGGGCTCCATTCCTCAATGCCAGGGTCGTGGGCTCCATTCGTCAATGCCAGGGTCGTGGAATCCATTCCTCAATGCCAGGGTCCTGGGCTCCATTCCTCAATGCCAGGGTCCTGGGCTCCATTCCTCAATGCCAGGGTCCTGGGCTCCATTCCTCAATGCCAGGGTCCTGGGCTCCATTCCTCAATGCCAGGGTCCTGGGCTCCATTCCTCAATGCCAGGGTCCTGGGCTCCATTCCTCAATGCCAGGGTCCTGGGCTCCATTCCTCAATGCCAGGGTCGTGGAATCCATTCCTGCTCAGGCCACACATATGTACTCATTGAAAGTAGTTTGGATAAAAGTGTCTGTTAAATGGCATACAGTATATGAACTTAAATCATTCTGTGTTCCTCAGGTTAGACGGCAGTGCTGAGCCGCCCAATGAGATCCTGGAACAGGGGTCACATGACCGACCCCTTACTGCACAGACCTACAACACTGCTGGGATGAAAGGTACACACACCCCAGGGCGTCGTTAGTCAAATTGGCACCGGACGACCTGGGCCGGCAGGTAGCCTAGTGGTTAGAACGTTGGGTCAGTAACCGAAAGGTTGCTGGATCAAATCCCTGAGAATGTCCTTCTGACCTGAACAAAGCAGTTTCTTTATTTTTAATTTATTTAACCTTTATTTAACGAGGCAAGTCAGTTAAGAACAAATTCTTCTTTACAATGACGGCCTACCAGGGAACAGTGGGTTCAGGGGTAGAATGACAGATTATACTGTATATATATATTATACTGTATATATATATATATATATATATATATATATATATATATTTAACCTTCACTAAAGTTTTGAACAGGCTATATTGCAGCATTGACCAAGTAAGACTAGTACCTACCATACCCACCAAGTGACAGTGATATTTCTTTTACAACAGGCTGAGGTTGGATACTACCTGTCAGGGCAAGGAGACTGAGGTTGGATACTACCTGTCAGGGCAAGGAGACTGAGGTTGGATACTACCTGTCAGGGCAAGGAGACTGAGGTTGGATACTACCTGTCAGGGCAAGGAGACTGAGGTTGGATACTACCTGTCAGGGCAAGGAGACGAGGTTGGATACTACCTGTCAGGGCAAGGAGACTGAGGTTGGATACTACCTGTCAGGGCAAGGAGACGGAGGTTGGATACTACCTGTCAGGGCAAGGAGACTGAGGTTGGATACTACCTGTCAGGGCAAGGAGACGGAGGTTGGATACTACCTGTCAGGGCAAGGAGACTGAGGTTGGATACTACCTGTCAGGGCAAGGAGACTGAGGTTGGATACTACCTGTCAGGGCAAGGAGACTGAGGTTGGATACTACCTGTCAGGGCAAGGAGACTGAGGTTGGATACTACCTGTCAGGGCAAGGAGACTGAGGTTGGATACTACCTGTCAGGGCAAGGAGACTGAGGTTGGATACTACCTGTCAGGGCAAGGAGACTGAGGTTGGATACTACCTGTCAGGGCAAGGAGACTGAGGTTGGATACTACCTGTCAGGGCAAGGAGACTGAGGTTGGATACTACCTGTCAGGGCAAGGAGACTGAGGTTGGATACTACCTGTCAGGGCAAGGAGACTGAGGTTGGATACTACCTGTCAGGGCAAGGAGACTGAGGTTGTTTTTTATTTAACTGTCAGGAAGGAGACTGAGGTGAATATCTATTTTCAGGGCAAGGCCAAGATAGGCAGCAACAAGTCATACAACCTGTCAGGGCAAGGAGACTAAGGTTGGATAAAAAACCTTGAATTCAGGGCAAGGATAAAACTGAAATTAAAAACTTGACCTGTCAGGGCAAGGAGACTGAAAATTGGATTTAAAAACTACCTGTCAACACAATCAAGTTCTTCCAGTTTAAAACTATTTTGTCAGGGTTCCAAGGAGACTGAGGCAGAGGACTAAAGCCCTTTTCAGGGCAGTTCGGACTTTGAACAGTTGGATAAACCTGTCAGGGCAAGGAGACCACCACATTTCTGAACAATAAAAATGTCAAATAAAGGAGACCCAAAATGGCTTTGTAAACTAAAAGTCAGGGCAAGGAGACTGAGGTTGGATACTACCTGAGAAGGCCAGGGCAACTCAGGAAGAGGTTTTTTTAAAATAAATCTAACCAGGTAAGGGTGTCAATTGATCTCAAATGAAAGCATTCATATATAAAACATCCCCTAGTCTAGTAAAGGCATAAATGTAGCTGATACTAGCCTCCTTACAAAAGAAAAACAGGCCTTATTCAAAATAAAAAATTTCAGCTTCAATTCTTTTGTAAGTTGTTGAATATCATTTTTCAAGAGCGCCCTAATAAAACAAAAATTTAAAAAGGTTACAACAGTCTCCTCAAAATCTGACAGGTAGTATCAACCTCAGTCTCCTTGCCCTGACAGGTAGTATCCAACATCCGTATCCTTGCCCTGAAGATAGTACCCAAGATATTTAAAGGTTACAACCTCAGGCTCCTTGCAGTGGTAGTATCAGCCTCCGTCTCCTTGCAAGATGATTACCCAAGATACCAATCAACACCTCAGTTCTTCCAGTTTAAAAGTATCTTTGTGACAGGTAGTTCCAACCTCAGTCTCCTTGCCCTGAGGTAGTATCCAACCTCTTTTGCCCTGAAGATTCAGTATCCAAGATATTTAACAGGTTACAGGATAAGTCCAGCCCTGACAGGTAGTATCCAACCCACTCCATGCCCTGACAGGTAAAACCCAAATAAAAGGTTACAACCTCAGTCTCCTTGTGAAGGTAGTATCCAAGATATACAACCTGAGCCTCCTTGCCCTGACAGGAAGGGTTTTGCAGAAATAAAAGTAGTATCCAAGATATTTATATGAGGTTACAATTGATCTCAAAACACTGAGCAGGTAGTATCATTTTATACATAAAACATCCCCATAGTCTAGTAAAGGCATAAATGTAGCTTACAGCCTCCTCCTGGCCCTGAAAGGTAAAACAGGCCTTATTCCTAAAATAAAATCCCAACTTCAGCTTCAAGTTGTTCCTGACAGGTGTTCCAATATGCATTTTAAAAGATCCAACCTCCGTCAATTGAAGATTACAAAAGATATTTATATGAGGTTACAACCTCAGTCTCCTTGCCCTGACAGGTAGTATCCAACCTCAGTCTCCTTGCCCTGACAGGTAGTATCCAACCTCAGTCTCCTTGCCCTGACAGGTAGTACCCAAGATATTTATATGAGGTTACAACCTCCGTCTCCTTGCCCTGACAGGTAGTACCCAAGATATTTATATGGGGTTACAACCTCCGTCTCCTTGCCCTGACAGGTAGTATCCAACCTCAGTCTCCTTGCCCTGACAGGTAGTATCCAAGATATTTATATGAGGTTACAACCTCAGTCTCCTTGCCCTGACAGGTAGTATCCAAGATATTACAACCTCAGTCTCCTTGCCCTGACAGGTAGTATCCAAGATATTACAACCTCAGTCTCCTTGCCCTGACAGGTAGTATTCAAGATATTTATATGAGGTTACAACCTCAGTCTCCTTGCCCTGACAGGTAGTATCCAAGATATTACAACCTCAGTCTCCTTGCCCTGACAGGTAGTATCCAAGATATTTATATGAGATTACAACCTCAGTCTCCTTGCCCTGACAGGTAGTATCCAAGATATTACAACCTCAGTCTCCTTGCCCTGACAGGTAGTATCCAAGATATTTATATGAGGTTACAACCTCAGTCTCCTTGCCCTGACAGGTAGTATCCAAGATATTTATATGAGGTTACAACCTCAGTCTCCTTGCCCTGACAGGTAGTATCCAAGATATTACAACCTCAGCCTCCTTGCCCTGACAGGTAGTATCCAACCTCAGTCTCCTTGCCCTGACAGGCAGTATCCAAGATATTTATATGAGGTTACAACCTCAGGCTCCTTGCCCTGACAGGTAGTATCCAAGATATTACAACCTCAGTCTCCTTGCCCGGACAGGTAGTATCCAACCTCAGTCTCCTTGCCCTGACAGGCAGTATCCAAGATATTTATATGAGGTTACAACCTCAGTCTCCTTGCCCGGACAGGTAGTATCCAACCTCAGTCTCCTTGCCCTGACAGGCAGTATCCAAGATATTTATATGAGGTTACAACCTCAGTCTCCTTGCCCGGACAGGTAGTATCCAACCTCAGTCTCCTTGCCCTGACAGGTAGTATCCAACCTCAGTCTCCTTGCCCTGACAGGTAGTATCCAAGATATTTATATGAGGTTACAACCTCAGTCTCCTTGCCCTGACAGGTAGTATCCCAGATATTACAACCTCAGTCTCCTTGCCCTGACAGGTAGTATCCAAGATATTTACATGAGGTTACAACCTCCGTCTCCTTGCCCTGACAGGTAGTATCCAATATATTACAACCTCAGGCTCCTTGCCCTGACAGGTAGTATCCAAGATATTTACATGAGGTTACAACCTCCATCTCCTTGCCCTGACAGGTAGTATCAATATATTTATATCTCCTTGCCCTGAGGTTACAACCTCAGTCTCCTTGCCCTGACAGGTAGTATAAGATCTGCTACAACCTCAATCTAAATGTGAATGTAGTATCCAAGATATTTATATGAGGTTACAACCTCAGTCTCCTTGCCCTGACAGGTAGTATCCAAGATATTACAACCTCAGTCTCCTTGCCCTGACAGGTAGTATCCAAGATATTACAACCTCAGTCTCCTTGCCCTGACAGGTAGTATCCAAGATATTTACAACCTCAGGCTCCTTGCCCTGACAGGTAGTGTCCAAGATATTTATATGAGGTTACAACCTCAGGCTCCTTGCCCTGACAGGTAGTATCCAAGATATTTATATGAGGTTACAACCTCAGGCTCCTTGCCCTGACAGGTAGTATCCAAGATATTACAACCTCAGTCTCCTTGCCCTGACAGGTAGTATCCAAGATATTTATATGAGGTTACTACCTCAGTCTCCTTGCCCTGACAGGTAGTAATAGGTGAAAGGTTCAGAGGTCTATTTCTGGCATTAGAAAACACCCTTAGTGTAGTTTTGTCAGTATTGAGGATACGCTTCAATTGACACAAGGTATGTTGAACAGTATAAAAAGCAGTTTGCAAGTTCTGGAAAGCTTTTGTAAGAGATGAGGCACAACAGTATCATCAGCATAAAAATGAAGTTGTGCATTTTGGACATTTTTGTCTAAATCATTTATATAAATCGTGAATAAGAGAGGACCAAGTACAGAGCCTTGGGGCACACCTTTCAAGACAGACAATTTAACAGACATAAGCCCATCAAATTGAGTGCACTGAGTTCTATCAGACAGATAGTTAGCAAACCATGCAACTGCATGCTCTGAAAGACCTACACTCGACAATCTCTGCCTTAGTATAGCATGATCAACTGTATCAAAAGCCTTAGAGAGATCAGTAAAAAGTGAGACACAGTGCTGTTTTTTGTCAATGGCTTCAGTGATATCATTTAAAACCTTCTGCTGCTGTAATTGTGCTATGCTTCTTCCTGAAGCCCGATTGGTACATTGATAAAATAGAGTTAGTAAATAAAAATTATTTTAGCTGTTCACTTACAAGGGTTTCAAGTATTTTCACCAGGGGTGAAAGCTCTGAGATTGGCCTATAATTATTTAAAAGAGTTGGATCTCCCCCTTTTAAAAGTGGTAGGACAAATGCTGATTTCCAGATCTTTGGAATTTCACTAATACAAATACGTCACAATGCTGCAGACACCTTGGGGAAAACGTGGGAAAAGTAAGCTGACTCCTAGCTCCTCCACAGCCATATAAGGAGTCATTGCCATGAGGCGGTTTAAAAAAATGCGGCACTTCCTGATTGTATTTTTATCTGGGTTTTTTCTGTAACATCAGTTCTGTGGCACTCACAGACAATATCTTTGCAGTTTTGGAAACGTCAGAATGTTTTCTTTCCAAAGCTGTCAATTTTATGCATAGTCAAGCATCTTTTCGTGACAAAATATCTTGTTTAAAATGGGAACGTTTTTCATGCAAAAATTAAAAGAGCGCCCCCTATATCGAAGAAGTAAATTTAGCCAAAGAAAATGTCTCAACAGAATGAAACAAAACACATTTGCCGACAATAACAATTCAAATAAATAAATAAAAGTTAAAAAATGACATCCTAGCTGAATGGTGAGTTTCATAGTAGCCTGCATTTGGCCATGCTAACGCTTTTCTCATCTTTGTCCACTACAATATTAAAGTGTGTCCATACATGGGCTTTTCACTGACTTAGATTTTACTTCACTGAAAAAGGCCTCCATCTTCTCAATCAACATTAGCCTCGGCCAAGGCTCTTCTCTCCCTGTCCTCAGCAGCAGGCACATGATAAGGCAGCAAGCAAGGAGTGAGAGAATGGTGCTGAAGCGTGAAATCAGGGTGCATGATGGGCAGCCCCAGAGAATTTGGCCGGCTACGATTTTATTTATCGGCTTTTAATTTATTTCATAGGCCAAAAGCCGGCAATTACCGGCTAACAGAAAACCCTTATTGCACGCTCCCTCAAACTGAGACATCTGTGGCATTCTGTTGTGTGGTAAAACCGCACATTTTAGACTGACCTTTTATTGTCCCCAGCACAAGGTGCACCTGTGTTGTTTAGTCAGCTTCTTGATATGCCACACCTGTTAGGTGGATGGATTATCTTGGCGAAGGAGAAATGCTCACTAACAGGGAGGTAAACAAATTTGTGCACAAAATTAGAGAGAAAGAAGCTTTTTGTGCGTCAGGGCTAAAACAAATATGTGGAATGTCTGGTGGTCCCCGAGGAGAGGGTTGGGAAGTACTGCACAGATTCATTAATGAGCCAGATGTTTCACATGATGTATAGATGTGAAGCATCCTGGTCATGCGTTTCCTCTCACTACCAAATATGGTGATGAGAGGAAACCCATCCATCGGCGTTTCCTCTCACTACCAAATATGGTGATGAGAGGAAGCCCAGTGGGAGAAGATGGAGCGAGATGGATCTTGCCCGACATTCTGCTAATGTTCTCATCGATGAAACATTTGATCTCCATACAGTTTCTGTTTCCAGAAGTAGAATCTGTAACAGAGCGGACTGTGTGTTTTGTAGACTTTACCCTTTTGCCAACGTTGTTTAGAAGGAGTGCAAGGGGGAATTAAGTTATGGCACACGTGCGCTTCTCAGAGTAGGCGTTCCCTAATGGAAATATGCAAATAACTGCTAGAATTCGCCAATAGGATCTCACTAGCTCATGCTTGGCTCTGCCCACTATGATTCATGTGCTCCCATTGGGTTAGTTAGACAGATATTTGTTCCTGCCCTATGAGATGACGTGCTAATACTTTTCAGACTAAGTTCCTTTTCAGGGCTGGGTTTTATTTGAATGTGACCACCCACCAGCATGGCATTGTTTACTCATCAAAAACAGCTGCTAAGTTCTTCCTCTTGTTGACTGGGCTGATCCAACAGGCCTTCCCATGTAGTTCTTCCTCTGGGCTGATCCAACAAGCCTTTCCATGTAGTTCTTCCTCTTGTTGACTGGGCTGATCCAACAGGCCTTTCCATGTAGTTCTTCCTCTGGGCTGATCCAACAAGCCTTTCCATGTAGTTCTTCCTCTTGTTGACTGGCCTGATCCAACAAGCCTTTCCATGTAGTTCTTCCTCTGGGCTGATCCAACAAGCCTTTCCATGTAGTTCTTCCTCTTGTTGACTGGGCTGATCCAACAAGCCTTTCCATGTAGTTCTTCCTCTTGTTGACCAGGCTGATCCAACAAGCCTTTCCATGTAGTTCTTCCTCTTGTTGACTGGGCTGATCCAACAAGCCTGTCCATGTAGTTCTTCCTCTTGTTGACTGGGCTGATCCAACAAGCCTGTCCATGTAGTTCTTCCTCTTGTTGACTGGGCTGATCCAACAAGCCTTTCCATGTAGTTCTTCCTCTGGGCTGATCCAACAAGCCTTTCCATGTAGTTCTTCCTCTGAGCTGATCCAACAAGCCTTTCCATGTAGTTCTTCCTCTGAGCTGATCCAACAAGCCTGTCCATGTAGTTCTTCCTCTTGTTGACTGGGCTGATCCAACAAGCCTTTCCATGTAGTTCTTCCTCTGGGCTGATCCAACAAGCCTGTCCATGTAGTTCTTCCTCTGAGCTGATCCAACAAGCCTTTCCATGTAGTTCTTCCTCTTGTTGACTGAGCTGATCCAACAGGCCTTTCCATGTAGTTCTTCCTCTTGTTGACTGGGCTGATCCAACAAGCCTGTCCATGTAGTTCTTCCTCTGGGCTGATCCAACAAGCCTTTCCAATGTAGTTCTTCCTCTTGTTGACTGGGCTGATCCAACAAGCCTTTCCATGTAGTTCTTCCTCTGGGCTGATCCAACAAGCCTGTCCATGTAGTTCTTCCTCTTGTTGACTGGGCTGATCCAACAAGCCTTTCCATGTAGTTCTTCCTCTGGGCTGATCCAACAAGCCTTTCCATGTAGTTCTTCCTCTGGGCTGATCCAACAAGCCTTTCCATGTAGTTCTTCCTCTGGGCTGATCCAAAAAGCCTTTCCATGTAGTTCTTCCTCTGGGCTGATCCAACAAGCCTTTCCATGTAGTTCTTCCTCTTGTTGACTGGGCTGATCCAACAAGCCTTTCCATGTAGTTCTTCCTCTGGGCTGATCCAACAAGCCTTTCCATGTAGTTCTTCCTCTTGTTGACTGGGCTGATCCAACAAGCCTGTCCATGTAGTTCTTCCTCTGGGCTGATCCAACAAGCCTGTCCATGTAGTTCTTCCTCTGGGCTGATCCAACAAGCCTGTCCATGTAGTTCTTCCTCTGGGCTGATCCAACAAGCCTTTCCATGTAGTTCTTCCTCTGAGCTGATCCAACAGGCCTTTCCATGTAGTTCTTCCTCTGGGCTGATCCAACAAGCCTGTCCATGTAGCAGGGTATCCCTCCACTGGGTAGCAGCAGGGTATCCCTCCACTGGGTAGCAGCAGGGTATCCCTCCACTGGGTAGGAGCAGGGTATCCCTCCACTTGGTCTGGTAGCAGCAGGGTATCCCTCCACTGGGTAGCAGCAGGGTATCCCACCACTTGGTCTGGTAGCAGCAGGGTATCCCACCACTGGGTAGCATCAGGGTATCCCTCCACTTGGTCTGGTAGCAGCAGGGTATCCCTCCACTGGGTAGAAGCAGGGTATCCCACCACTTGGTCTGGTAGCAGCAGGGTATCCCACCACTGGGTAGCATCAGGGTATCCCACCACTTGGTCTGGTAGCAGCAGGGTATCCCCCCACTGGGTAGCAGCAGGGTATCCCACCACTGGGTAGCAGCAGGGTATCCCTCCACTGGGTAGGAACAGGGTATCCCTCCACTGGGTCTGGTAGCAGCAGGGTATCCCACCACTTGGTCTGGTAGCAGCAGGGTATCCCTCCACTTGGTCTGGGTAGTAGCAGGGTATCCCTCCACTTGGTCTGGGTAGCAGCAGGGTATCCCACCACTTGGTCTGGTAGCAGCAGGGTATCCCTCCACTTGGTCTGGGTAGCAGCAGGGTATCCCCCCACTTGGTCTGGTAGCAGCAGGGTATCCCTCCACTTGGTCTGGGTAGCAGCAGGGTATCCCTCCACTTGGTCTGAGTAGCAGCAGGGTATCCCACCACTTGGTCTGGTAGCAGCAGGGTATCCCTCCACTTGGTCTGGGTAGTAGCAGGGTATCCCTCCACTTGGTCTGGGTAGTAGCAGGGTATCCCTCCACTTGGTCTGGGTAGCAGCAGGGTATCCCACCACTTGGTCTGGGTAGCAGCAGGGTATCCCCCCACTTGGTCTGGTAGCAGCAGGGTATCCCTCCACTTGGTCTGGGTAGCAGCAGGGTATCCCTCCACTTGGTCTGGGTAGCAGCAGGGTATCCCACCACTTGGTCTGGGTAGTAGCAGGGTTTCCCTCCACTTGGTCTGGGTAGTAGCAGGGTATCCCCCCACTTGGTCTGGTAGTAGCAGGGTATCCCTCCACTTGGTCTGGGTAGTAGCAGGGTATCCCCCCACTTGGTCTGGGTAGTAGCAGGGTATCCCACCACTTGGTCTGGTAGCAGCAGGGTATCCCCCCACTTGGTCTGGGTAGCAGCAGGGTATCCCACCACTTGGTCTGGGTAGCAGCAGGGTATCCCCCCACTGGGTAGCAGCAGGGTATCCCTCCACTTGGTCTGGTAGCAGCAGGGTTTCCCTCCACTTGGTCTGGGTAGTAGCAGGGTATCCCTCCACTGGGTCTGGGTAGCAGCAGGGTATCCCTCCACTTGGTCTGGTTGCAGCAGGGTATCCCCCCACTTGGTCTGGGTAGCAGCAGGGTATCCCACCACTTGGTCTGGGTAGCAGCAGGGTATCCCCCCACTGGGTAGCAGCAGGGTATCCCTCCACTTGGTCTGGGTAGCAGCAGGGTATCCCCCACTTGGTCTGGGTAGCAGCAGGGTATCCCTCCACTTGGTCTGGGTAGCAGCAGGGTATCCCTCCACTTGGTCTGGGTAGCACCAGGGTATCCCTCCACTTGGTCTGGGTAGCACCAGGGTATCCCTCCACTTGGTCTGGGTAGCAGCAGGGTATCCCTCCACTTGGTCTGGGTAGCAGCAGGGTATCCCCCCACTTGGTCTGGTAGCAGCAGGGTATCCTTCCACTGGGTAGCAGCAGGGTATCCCTCCACTGGGTAGCAGCAGGGTATCCCACCACTTGGTCTGGTAGCAGCAGGGTATCCCTCCACTTGGTCTGGGTAGCAGCAGGGTATCCCTCCACTTGGTCTGGGTAGCAGCAGGGTATCCCTCCACTTGGTCTGGGTAGGAGCAGGGTATCCCCCCACTTGGTCTGGTAGCAGCAGGGTATCCCCCCACTTGGTCTGGTAGCAGCAGGGTATCCCTCCACTTGGTCTGGGTAGCAGCAGGGTATCCCTCCACTTGGTCTGGGTAGCAGCAGGGTATCCCTCCACTTGGTCTGGGTAGCAGCAGGGTATCCCTCCACTTGGTCTGGGTAGTAGCAGGGTATCCCTCCACTTGGTCTGGGTAGCAGCAGGGTATCCCTCCACTTGGTCTGGGTAGCAGCAGTGTATCCCACCACTTGGTCTGGTAGCAGCAGGGTATCCCTCCACTTGGTCTGGGTAGCAGCAGGGTATCCCTCCACTTGGTCTGGGTAGGAGCAGGGTATCCCTCCACTTGGTCTGGGTAGGAGCAGGGTATCCCTCCACTTGGTCTGGGTAGGAGCAGGGTATCCCTCCACTTGGTCTGGGTAGTAGCAGGGTATCCCTCCACTTGGTCTGGGTAGCAGCAGGGTATCCCCCACTTGGTCTGGTGGGATACCTGACTCCTGACCTCTATCCCATGTCCTCTCCTCAGGTTACTGTGAGGAGGCGGGTGCAGTGGGAGGGGCGGGACTAGAGGATGACCTCAGCGATCTGCGATTGGGCGATGAGAATGAAGAGCAGCCGCCACTCATCCTGGAGACGGACTGACTGACAGCTACAGCAACCAATCAGAGAGCCCTCTGGTGCTGCTAGGAACATGTAACATGGAGGGTGCGATTAAAAACTCTCAGCGTTCAACAGCGCCTCTGTCTGTCTGTCTGTGGATGTATACATGTTTCTCCCTCCCCTCTGTCTCCCTCCCTCCCCCTCTGTCTCCCTCCCTCCCCCTCTGTCTCCCTCCCTCTGTCTGTCTGTCTGTCTGTGGATGTATACATGTTTCTCCCTCCCTCCTCCCCCTCTGTCTCCCTCTCTCCCCCTCTGTCTCCCTCCCTCCCCCTCTGTCTGTCTGTCTGTGGATGTATACATGTTTCTCCCTCCCTCCCTCCCCCTCTGTCTCCCTCTCTCCCCCTCTGTCTCCCTCCCTCCCCCTCTGTCTGTCTGTCTGTGGATGTATACATGTTTCTCCCTCCCTCCCTCCCCCTCTGTCTCCCTCTCTCCCCCTCTGTCTCCCTCCCTCCCCTCTGTCTGTCTGTCTGTGGATGTATACATGTTTCTCCCTCCCTCTGTCTCCCTCCCTCCCCCTCTGTCTCCCTCCCTCCCCTCTGTCTGTCTGTCTGTGGATGTATACATGTTTCTCCCTCCCTCCCCCTCTGTCTCCCTCCCTCCCCTCTGTCTGTCTGTCTGTGGATGTATACATGTTTCTCCCTCCTTCCCCCTCTGTCTCCCTCCCTCCCCTCTGTCTGTCTGTCTGTGGATGTATACATGTTTCTCCCTCCCTCCCCTCTGTCTCCCTCCCTCCCCTCTGTCTGTCTGTCTGTGGATGTATACATGTTTCTCCCTCTCTCCCCCTCTGTCTCCCTCTCTCCCCCTCTGTCTCCCTCCCTCCCCCTCTGTCTGTCTGTCTGTCTGTGGATGTATACATGTTTCTCCCTCCCTCTGTCTCCCTCCCTCCCCTCTGTCTGTCTGTCTGTGGATGTATACATGTTTCTCCCTCTCTCCCCCTCTCTCCCCCCTCTGTCTCCCTCCCTCCCCCTCTGTCTCCCTCCCCTCTGTCTGTCTGTCTGTGGATGTATACATGTTTCTCCCTCCCTCTGTCTCCCTCTCTCCCCTCTGTCTCCCTCCCTCCCCTCTGTCTGTCTGTCTGTGGATGTATACATGTTTCTCCCTCCCTCTGTCTCCCTCCCTCCCCTCTGTCTGTCTGTCTGTGGATGTATACATGTTTCTCCCTCCCTCTGTCTCCCTCTCTCCCCCTCTGTCTCCCTCCCTCCCTCCCCCTCTGTCTGTCTGTCTGTGGATGTATACATGTTTCTCCCTCCCTCTGTCTCCCCCTCTGTCTCCCTCCCTCCCCCTCTGTCTCCCTCCCTCTGTCTCCCTCTCTCCCCCTCTGTCTCCCTCCCTCCCCCTCTGTCTCCCTCCCTCCCCCTCTGTCTGTCTGTCTGTGGATGTATACATGTTTCTCCCTCCCTCTGTCTCCCTCCCTCTCCCCCTCTGTCTCCCTCCCTCCCTCTGTCCACCTGTGCAGGTGACTCTTTAGCTTTGCATGTACATGTGCCAAGACCAGAACGCTACGCAACGCTCTAACAAGGACGTCTGAAGTGTGTGTGTGTGTGTGTGTGTGTGTGTGTGTGTGGGTAGGCTGAGCTGTAAATGTGTGTGCTGGGCATGTACATTAGCATACGTTAGCTTCCCAGTCGCTCACTGGCTACCCAATCAGATGAAGGCTCAGTGGACAAGCCTTGCCCCTTCTCGCTGAGGCCTTCAGACATTGGCAGATGAAATTGATTGACAGATCAGTCAGACCAGTGTCTGATTGGGCGAGGAATTTAATCCGTAGAGATAGAGGACTCATCATGTACATCACCTGTTTTACAGCATTTTAAAGTAGTCAACTGGGTGGGGATTACAATAGGTTGTAACTTCAATGGTGCTGTCACAGACTCTAAATGGCACAGATACAAAGACGATTCCTCTATCTAACTCTATGGTGTAACCAGGGATGTAGCTAGGGGCGAGTGATGTTTAGCCAATAGAGGCCTACATTCCTGGAGGTGATGTCTGATTTGATTGGTCAGAAACTACAGGTAGTGACATCATCAAGGCGGGGCATGTCCACTGGGTCTCGTCAAGACACATGCCTTCCCATGATCCTCTGGGGTGAGGCGGAGCGGCTGGACGGACGGGGTCACATGATCAGACGTTTTCTAAATGATTCATGATTTTGTATAAAATGTGAAACGGTGTTGATTGGGAAATAAATAAAGTCCATGTTGATGTAACAGACATGTTTCTCTGTCCTTCGTGTTGATGTCCTTTCTCTCTCTATAAGAGGACTCAAAACAAACTACAAATGCATCCAAGGAGTTTTGTGGAGTCACAAGCTTGATGTTGGAATTTTGGAAGCCCTTCTTTGTGGCACCTGACCACACGACTGAACAGTAGTCCAGGGGTGACAAAACTAGGGCCTGTAGGACCTGCCTTGTTGATAGTGCTGTTAAGAAGGTAGAAACTAGGGCCTGTAGGACCTGCCTTGTTGATAGTGTTGTTAAGAAGGTAGAAACTAGGGCCTGTAGGACCTGCCTTGTTGATAGTGTTGTTAAGAAGGTAGAAACTAGGGCCTGTAGGACCTGCCTTGTTGATAGTGCTGTTAAGAAGGTAGAAACTAGGGCCTGTAGGACCTGCCTTATTGATAGTGCTGTTAAGAAGGTAGAAACTAGGGCCTGTAGGACCTGCCTTGTTGATAGTGTTGTTAAGAAGGTAGAAACTAGGGCCTGTAGGACCTGCCTTGTTGATAGTGTTGTTAAGAAGGTAGAAACTAGGGCCTGTAGGACCTGCCTTGTTGATAGTGTTGTTAAGAAGGTAGAAACTAGGGCCTGTAGGACCTGCCTTGTTGATAGTGTTGTTAAGAAGGTAGAAACTAGGGCCTGTAGGACCTGCCTTGCTGATAGTGCTGTTAAGAAGGTAGAAACTAGGGCCTGTAGGACCTGCCTTGTTGATAGTGCTGTTAAGGTAGAAACTAGGGCCTGTAGGACCTGCCTTGTTGATAGTGCTGTTAAGAAGGTAGAAACTAGGGCCTGTAGGACCTGCCTTGCTGATAGGGCTGTTAAGAAGGTAGAAACTAGGACCTGCCTTGTTGATAGTGTTGTTAAGAAGGTAGAAACTAGGGACTGTAGGACCTGCCTTGTTGATAGTGCTGTTAAGAAGGTAGAAACTAGGTCCTGTAGGACCTGCCTTGTTGATAGTATTGTTAAGAAGGTAGAAACTAGGGCCTGTAGGACCTGCCTTGTTGATAGTGTTGTTAAGAAGGTAGAAACTAGGGCCTGTAGGACCTGCCTTGTTGATAGGGCTGTTAAGAAGGTAGAAACTAGGGCCTGTAGGACCTGCCTTGTTGATAGGGCTGTTAAGAAGGTAGAAACTAGGGCCTGTAGGACCTGCCTTGTTGATAGTGCTGTTAAGAAGGTAGAAACTAGGGCCTGTAGGACCTGCCTTGTTGATAGTGTGTTATAAGAAGGTAGAAACTAGGGCCTGTAGGACCTGCCTTGCTGATAGGGCTGTTAAGAAGGTAGAAACTAGGACCTGCCTTGTTGATAGTGTTGTTAAGAAGGTAGAAACTAGGGACTGTAGGACCTGCCTTGTTGATAGTGCTGTTAAGAAGGTAGAAACTAGGTCCTGTAGGACCTGCCTTGTTGATAGTATTGTTAAGAAGGTAGAAACTAGGGCCTGTAGGACCTGCCTTGTTGATAGTGTTGTTAAGAAGGTAGAAACTAGGGCCTGTAGGACCTGCCTTGTTGATAGGGCTGTTAAGAAGGTAGAAACTAGGGCCTGTAGGACCTGCCTTGTTGATAGGGCTGTTAAGAAGGTAGAAACTAGGGCCTGTAGGACCTGCCTTGTTGATAGGGCTGTTAAGAAGGTAGAAACTAGGGCCTGTAGGACCTGCCTTGTTGATAGTGCTGTTAAGAAGGTAGAAACTAGGGCCTGTAGGACCTGCCTTGTTGATAGGGCTGTTAAGAAGGTAGAAACTAGGGCCTGTAGGACCTGCCTTGCTGATAGTGCTGTTAAGAAGGTAGAAACTAGGGCCTGTAGGACCTGCCTTGTTGATAGTGCTGTTAAGAAGGTAGAAACTAGGGCCTGTAGGACCTGCCTTGTTGATAGTGCTGTTAAGAAGGTAGAAACTAGGGCCTGTAGGACCTGCCTTGTTGATAGGGCTGTTAAGAAGGTAGAAACTAGGGCCTGTAGGACCTGCCTTGTTGATAGTGTTGTTAAGAAGGTAGAAACTAGGGCCTGTAGGACCTGCCTTGCTGATAGGGCTGTTAAGAAGGTAGAAACTAGGACCTGCCTTGTTGATAGTGTTGTTAAGAAGGTAGAAACTAGGGCCTGTAGGACCTGCCTTGTTGATAGTGCTGTTAAGAAGGTAGAAACTAGGACCTGTAGGACCTGCCTTGTTGATAGTGTTGTTAAGAAGGTAGAAACTAGGGCCTGTAGGACCTGCCTTGTTGATAGTGTTGTTAAGAAGGTAGAAACTAGGGCCTGTAGGACCTGCCTTGTTGATAGTGTTGTTAAGAAGGTAGAAACTAGGGACTGTAGGACCTGCCTTGTTGATAGTGCTGTTAAGAAGGTAGAAACTAGGACCTGTAGGACCTGCCTTGTTGATAGTGCTGTTAAGAAGGTAGAAACTAGGGCCTGTAGGACCTGCCTTGTTGATAGTATTGTTAAGAAGGTAGAAACTAGGGCCTGTAGGACCTGCCTTGTTGATAGTGATGTTAAGAAGGTAGAAACTAGGGCCTGTAGGACCTGCCTTGTTGATAGTGTTGTTAAGAAGGTAGAAACTAGGGCCTGTAGGACCTGCCTTGTTGATAGTGCTGTTAAGAAGGTAGAAACTGTGTAGGACCTGCCTTGTTGATAGTGTTGTTAAGAAGGTAGAAACTAGGGCCTGTAGGACCTGCCTTGTTGATAGTGTCATTAAGAAGGTAGAAACTAGGGCCTGTAGGACCTGCCTTGTTGATAGGGCTGTTAAGAAGGTAGAAACTAGGGCCTGTAGGACCTGCCTTGTTGATAGTGCTGTTAAGAAGGTAGAAACTAGGGCCTGTAGGACCTGCCTTGTTGATAGTGCTGTTAAGAAGGTAGAAACTAGGGCCTGTAGGACCTGCCTTGTTGATAGTGCTGTTAAGAAGGTAGAAACTAGGGCCTGTAGGACCTGCCTTGTTGATAGTGTTGTTAAGAAGGTAGAAACTAGGGCCTGTAGGACCTGCCTTGTTGATAGTGCTGTTAAGAAGGTAGAAACTAGGGCCTGTAGGACCTGCCTTGTTGATAGTGTTGTTAAGAAGGTAGAAACTGGGCCTGTAGGACCTGCCTTGTTGATAGTGTCATTAAGAAGGTAGAAACTAGGGCCTGTTGAGGACCTGCCTTGTTGATAGTGCTGTTAAGAAGGTAGAAACTAGGGCCTGTAGGACCTGCCTTGTTGATAGTGTTGTTAAGAAGGTAGAAACTAGGACCTGCCTTGTTGATAGTGTTGTTAAGAAGGTAGAAACTAGGGCCTGTAGGACCTGCCTTGTTGATAGTGTTGTTAAGAAGGTAGAAACTAGGGCCTGTAGGACCTGCCTTGTTGATAGGGCTGTTAAGAAGGTAGAAACTAGGGCCTGTAGGACCTGCCTTGTTGATAGTGTTGTTAAGAAGGTAGAAACTAGGACCTGTAGGACCTGCCTTGTTGATAGTGTTGTTAAGAAGGTAGAAACTAGGGCCTGTAGGACCTGCCTTGTTGATAGTGCTGTTAAGAAGGTAGAAACTAGGGCCTGTAGGACCTGCCTTGTTGATAGTGCTGTTAAGAAGGTAGAAACTAGGGCCTGTAGGACCTGCCTTGTTGATAGTGTTGTTAAGAAGGTAGAAACTAGGGCCTGTAGGACCTGCCTTGTTGATAGGGCTGTTAAGAAGGTAGAAACTAGGGCCTGTAGGACCTGCCTTGTTGATAGTGCTGTTAAGAAGGTAGAAACTAGGGCCTGTAGGACCTGCCTTGTTGATAGTGTTGTTAAGAAGGTAGAAACTAGGGCCTGTAGGACCTGCCTTGTTGATAGTGCTAGAAACTGTTGTAGAAGGTAGAAACTGGGCCTGTAGGACCTGCCTTGTTGATAGTGCTGTTAAGAAGGTAGAAACTAGGGCCTGTAGGACCTGCCTTGTTGATAGTGTTGTTAAGAAGGTAGAAACTAGGGCCTGTAGGACCTGCCTTGTTGATAGTGCTGTTAAGAAGGTAGAAACTAGGGCCTGTAGGACCTGCCTTGTTGATAGTGCTGTTAAGAAGGTAGAAACTAGGGCCTGTAGGACCTGCCTTGTTGATAGTGTTGTTAAGAAGGTAGAAACTAGGGCCTGTAGGACCTGCCTTGTTGATAGTGCTGTTAAGAAGGTAGAAACTAGGGCCTGTAGGACCTGCCTTGTTGATAGTGTTGTTAAGAAGGTAGAAACTAGGGCCTGTAGGACCTGCCTTGTTGATAGTGCTGTTAAGAAGGTAGAAACTAGGACCTGTAGGACCTGCCTTGTTGATAGTGTTGTTAAGAAGGTAGAAACTAGGGACCTGTAGGACCTGCCTTGTTGATAGTGCTGTTAAGAAGGTAGAAACTAGGGCCTGTAGGACCTGCCTTGTTGATAGTATTGTTAAGAAGGTAGAAACTAGGGCCTGTAGGACCTGCCTTGTTGATAGTGTTGTTAAGAAGGTAGAAACTAGGGCCTGTAGGACCTGCCTTGTTGATAGGGCTGTTAAGAAGGTAGAAACTAGGGCCTGTAGGACCTGCCTTGTTGATAGGGCTGTTAAGAAGGTAGAAACTAGGGCCTGTAGGACCTGCCTTGTTGATAGGGCTGTTAAGAAGGTAGAAACTAGGGCCTGTAGGACCTGCCTTGTTGATAGTATTGTTAAGAAGGTAGAAACTAGGGCCTGTAGGACCTGCCTTGTTGATAGGGCTGTTAAGAAGGTAGAAACTAGGGCCTGTAGGACCTGCCTTGTTGATAGGGCTGTTAAGAAGGTAGAAACTAGGGCCTGTAGGACCTGCCTTGTTGATAGTGCTGTTAAGAAGGTAGAAACTAGGGCCTGTAGGACCTGCCTTGTTGATAGTGCTGTTAAGAAGGTAGAAACTAGGGCCTGTAGGACCTGCCTTGTTGATAGTGCTGTTAAGAAGGTAGAAACTAGGGCCTGTAGGACCTGCCTTGTTGATAGGGCTGTTAAGAAGGTAGAAACTAGGGCCTGTAGGACCTGCCTTGTTGATAGTGTTGTTAAGAAGGTAGAAACTAGGGCCTGTAGGACCTGCCTTGCTGATAGGGCTGTTAAGAAGGTAGAAACTAGGACCTGCCTTGTTGATAGTGTTGTTAAGAAGGTAGAAACTAGGGCCTGTAGGACCTGCCTTGTTGATAGTGCTGTTAAGAAGGTAGAAACTAGGGCCTGTAGGACCTGCCTTGTTGATAGTATTGTTAAGAAGGTAGAAACTAGGGCCTGTAGGACCTGCCTTGTTGATAGTGATGTTAAGAAGGTAGAAACTAGGGCCTGTAGGACCTGCCTTGTTGATAGTGTTGTTAAGAAGGTAGAAACTAGGGTCTGTAGGACCTGCCTTGTTGATAGTGCTGTTAAGAAGGTAGAAACTAGGGCCTGTAGGACCTGCCTTGTTGATAGTGTTGTTAAGAAGGTAGAAACTAGGGCCTGTAGGACCTGCCTTGTTGATAGTGTCATTAAGAAGGTAGAAACTAGGGCCTGTAGGACCTGCCTTGTTGATAGGGCTGTTAAGAAGGTAGAAACTAGGGCCTGTAGGACCTGCCTTGTTGATAGTGTTGTTAAGAAGGAAGAAACTAGGACCTGCCTTGTTGATAGTGTTGTTAAGAAGGTAGAAACTAGGGCCTGTAGGATCTGCCTTGTTGATAGTGTCATTAAGAAGGTAGAAACTAGGGCCTGTAGGACCTGCCTTGTTGATAGGGCTGTTAAGAAGGTAGAAACTAGGGCCTGTAGGACCTGCCTTGTTGATAGTGTTGTTAAGAAGGTAGAAACTAGGGCCTGTAGGACCTGCCTTGTTGATAGTGTTGATAAGAAGGTAGAAACTAGGGCCTGTAGGACCTGCCTTGTTGATAGTGCTGTTAAGAAGGTAGAAACTAGGGCCTGTAGGACCTGCCTTGTTGATAGTGCTGTTAAGAAGGTAGAAACTAGGGCCTGTAGGACCTGCCTTGTTGATAGTGTTGTTAAGAAGGTAGAAACTAGGGCCTGTAGGACCTGCCTTGTTGATAGTGTTGTTAAGAAGGTAGAAACTAGGACCTGTAGGACCTGTCTAGTTGATAGTGTTGTTTAGAAGGTAGAAACTAGGGCCTGTAGGACCTGCCTTGTTGATAGTGTTGTTAAGGTAGAAACTAGGGACTGTAGGACCTGCCTTGTTGATAGTGTT
The DNA here is from genome assembly GCF_034236695.1 of Oncorhynchus nerka. Classification (NCBI taxonomy): domain Eukaryota; kingdom Metazoa; phylum Chordata; class Actinopteri; order Salmoniformes; family Salmonidae; genus Oncorhynchus; species Oncorhynchus nerka. The sequence continues at coordinate 27,769 of NW_027040077.1, read as the reverse complement.
GTTAAGAAGGTAGAAACTAGGGACTGTAGGACCTGCCTTGTTGATAGTGCTGTTAAGAAGGTAGAAACTAGGACCTGTAGGACCTGCCTTGTTGATAGTGCTGTTAAGAAGGTAGAAACTAGGGCCTGTAGGATCTGCCTTGTTGATAGTGCTGTTAAGAAGGTAGAAACTAGGGCCTGTAGGACCTGCCTTGTTGATAGTGTTGTTAAGAAGGTAGAAACTAGGGCCTGTAGGACCTGCCTTGTTGATAGTGTTGTTAAGAAGGTAGAAACTAGGGCCTGTAGGACCTGCCTTGTTGATAGTGTTGTTAAGAAGGTAGAAACTAGGGCCTGTAGGACCTGCCTTGTTGATAGTGCTGTTAAGAAGGTAGAAACTAGGGCCTGTAGGACCTGCCTTGTTGATAGTGCTGTTAAGAAGGTAGAAACTAGGGCCTGTAGGACCTGCCTTGTTGATAGTGTGTTAAGAAGGTAGAAACTAGGGCCTGTAGGACCTGCCTTGTTGATAGTGCTGTTAAGAAGGTAGAAACTAGGGCCTGTAGGACCTGCCTTGTTGATAGTGTTGTTAAGAAGGTAGAAACTAGGGCCTGTAGGACCTGCCTTGTTGATAGTGTTGTTAAGAAGGTAGAAACTAGGACCTGCCTTGTTGATAGTGTTGTTAAGAAGGTAGAAACTAGGGCCTGTAGGACCTGCCTTGTTGATAGTGCTGTTAAGAAGGTAGAAACTAGGGCCTGTAGGACCTGCCTTGTTGATAGGGCTGTTAAGAAGGTAGAAACTAGGGCCTGTAGGACCTGCCTTGTTGATAGTGTTGTTAAGAAGGTAGAAACTAGGGCCTGTAGGACCTGCCTTGTTGATAGTGTTGTTAAGAAGGTAGAAACTAGGGCCTGTAGGACCTGCCTTGTTGATAGTGCTGTTAAGAAGGTAGAAACTAGGGCCTGTAGGACCTGCCTTGCTGATAGTGCTGTTAAGAAGGTAGAAACTAGGGCCTGTAGGACCTGCCTTGTTGATAGTGCTGTTAAGGTAGAAACTAGGGCCTGTAGGACCTGCCTTGTTGATAGTGCTGTTAAGAAGGTAGAAACTAGGGCCTGTAGGACCTGCCTTGCTGATAGGGCTGTTAAGAAGGTAGAAACTAGGACCTGCCTTGTTGATAGTGTTGTTAAGAAGGTAGAAACTAGGGACTGTAGGACCTGCCTTGTTGATAGTGCTGTTAAGAAGGTAGAAACTAGGTCCTGTAGGACCTGCCTTGTTGATAGTATTGTTAAGAAGGTAGAAACTAGGGCCTGTAGGACCTGCCTTGTTGATAGGGCTGTTAAGAAGGTAGAAACTAGGGCCTGTAGGACCTGCCTTGTTGATAGTGTTGTTAAGAAGGTAGAAACTAGGACCTGTAGGACCTGCCTTGTTGATAGTGTTGTTAAGAAGGTAGAAACTAGGGCCTGTAGGACCTGCCTTGTTGATAGTGCTGTTAAGAAGGTAGAAACTAGGGCCTGTAGGACCTGCCTTGTTGATAGTGCTGTTAAGAAGGTAGAAACTAGGGCCTGTAGGACCTGCCTTGTTGATAGTGTTGTTAAGAAGGTAGAAACTAGGGCCTGTAGGACCTGCCTTGTTGATAGTGTTGTTAAGAAGGTAGAAACTAGGGCCTGTAGGACCTGCCTTGTTGATAGTGTTGTTAAGAAGGTAGAAACTAGGGCCTGTAGGACCTGCCTTGTTGATAGTGTTGTTAAGGTAGAAACTAGGGACTGTAGGACCTGCCTTGTTGATAGTGTTGTTAAGAAGGTAGAAACTAGGGACTGTAGGACCTGCCTTGTTGATAGTGCTGTTAAGAAGGTAGAAACTAGGACCTGTAGGACCTGCCTTGTTGATAGTGCTGTTAAGAAGGTAGAAACTAGGGCCTGTAGGATCTGCCTTGTTGATAGTGCTGTTAAGAAGGTAGAAACTAGGGCCTGTAGGACCTGCCTTGTTGATAGTGCTGTTAAGAAGGTAGAAACTAGGGCCTGTAGGACCTGCCTTGTTGATAGTGTTGTTAAGAAGGTAGAAACTAGGGCCTGTAGGACCTGCCTTGTTGATAGTGTTGTTAAGAAGGAAGAAACTAGGACCTGCCTTGTTGATAGTGTTGTTAAGAAGGTAGAAACTAGGGCCTGTAGGACCTGCCTTGTTGATAGTGCTGTTAAGAAGGTAGAAACTAGGGCCTGTAGGACCTGCCTTGTTGATAGTGCTGTTAAGAAGGTAGAAACTAGGGCCTGTAGGACCTGCCTTGTTGATAGTGTTGTTAAGAAGGTAGAAACTAGGGCCTGTAGGACCTGCCTTGTTGATAGTGTTGTTAAGAAGGTAGAAACTAGGGCCTGTAGGACCTGCCTTGTTGATAGTGTTGTTAAGAAGGTAGAAACTAGGGCCTGTAGGACCTGCCTTGTTGATAGTGCTGTTAAGAAGGTAGAAACTAGGGCCTGTAGGACCTGCCTTGTTGATAGTGCTGTTAAGGTAGAAACTAGGGCCTGTAGGACCTGCCTTGTTGATAGTGCTGTTAAGAAGGTAGAAACTAGGGCCTGTAGGACCTGCCTTGCTGATAGGGCTGTTAAGAAGGTAGAAACTAGGACCTGCCTTGTTGATAGTGTTGTTAAGAAGGTAGAAACTAGGGACTGTAGGACCTGCCTTGTTGATAGTGCTGTTAAGAAGGTAGAAACTAGGTCCTGTAGGACCTGCCTTGTTGATAGTATTGTTAAGAAGGTAGAAACTAGGGCCTGTAGGACCTGCCTTGTTGATAGTGTTGTTAAGAAGGTAGAAACTAGGGCCTGTAGGACCTGCCTTGTTGATAGGGCTGTTAAGAAGGTAGAAACTAGGGCCTGTAGGACCTGCCTTGTTGATAGGGCTGTTAAGAAGGTAGAAACTAGGGCCTGTAGGACCTGCCTTGTTGATAGTGCTGTTAAGAAGGTAGAAACTAGGGCCTGTAGGACCTGCCTTGTTGATAGTGCTGTTAAGAAGGTAGAAACTAGGGCCTGTAGGACCTGCCTTGTTGATAGTGTTGATAAGAAGGTAGAAACTAGGGCCTGTAGGACCTGCCTTGTTGATAGTGCTGTTAAGAAGGTAGAAACTAGGGCCTGTAGGACCTGCCTTGTTGATAGTGTTGTTAAGAAGGTAGAAACTAGGGCCTGTAGGACCTGCCTTGTTGATAGTGTTGTTAAGAAGGTAGAAACTAGGGCCTGTAGGACCTGCCTTGTTGATAGTGTTGTTAAGAAGGTAGAAACTAGGGCCTGTAGGACCTGCCTTGTTGATAGTGCTGTTAAGAAGGTAGAAACTAGGGCCTGTAGGACCTGCCTTGTTGATAGTGTTGTTAAGAAGGTAGAAACTAGGGCCTGTAGGACCTGCCTTGTTGATAGTGTTGTTAAGAAGGTAGAAACTAGGGCCTGTAGGACCTGCCTTGTTGATAGTGTTGTTAAGAAGGTAGAAACTAGGGCCTGTAGGACCTGCCTTGTTGATAGTGCTGTTAAGAAGGTAGAAACTAGGGCCTGTAGGACCTGCCTTGTTGATAGTGCTGTTAAGGTAGAAACTAGGGCCTGTAGGACCTGCCTTGTTGATAGTGCTGTTAAGAAGGTAGAAACTAGGGCCTGTAGGACCTGCCTTGCTGATAGGGCTGTTAAGAAGGTAGAAACTAGGACCTGCCTTGTTGATAGTGTTGTTAAGAAGGTAGAAACTAGGGACTGTAGGACCTGCCTTGTTGATAGTGTTGTTAAGAAGGTAGAAACTAGGGCCTGTAGGACCTGCCTTGTTGATAGGGCTGTTAAGAAGGTAGAAACTAGGGCCTGTAGGACCTGCCTTGTTGATAGTGCTGTTAAGAAGGTAGAAACTAGGGCCTGTAGGACCTGCCTTGTTGATAGGGCTGTTAAGAAGGTAGAAACTAGGGCCTGTAGGACCTGCCTTGTTGATAGTATTGTTAAGAAGGTAGAAACTAGGGCCTGTAGGACCTGCCTTGTTGATAGGGCTGTTAAGAAGGTAGAAACTAGGGCCTGTAGGACCTGCCTTGTTGATAGTGCTGTTAAGAAGGTAGAAACTAGGGCCTGTAGGACCTGCCTTGTTGATAGTGCTGTTAAGAAGGTAGAAACTAGGGCCTGTAGGACCTGCCTTGTTGATAGGCTGTTAAGAAGGTAGAAACTAGGGCCTGTAGGACCTGCCTTGTTGATAGTGCTGTTAAGAAGGTAGAAACTAGGGCCTGTAGGACCTGCCTTGTTGATAGGGCTGTTAAGAAGGTAGAAACTAGGGCCTGTAGGACCTGCCTTGTTGATAGTGTTGTTAAGAAGGTAGAAACTAGGGCCTGTAGGACCTGCCTTGCTGATAGTGTTGTTAAGAAGGTAGAAACTAGGGCCTGTAGGACCTGCCTTGTTGATAGTGTTGTTAAGAAGGTAGAAACTAGGGCCTGTAGGACCTGCCTTGCTGATAGTGCTGTTAAGAAGGTAGAAACTAGGGCCTGTAGGACCTGCCTTGTTGATAGTGCTGTTAAGAAGGTAGAAACTAGGGCCTGTAGGACCTGCCTTGTTGATAGTGCTGTTAAGAAGGTAGAAACTAGGGCCTGTAGGACCTGCCTTGCTGATAGGGCTGTTAAGAAGGTAGAAACTAGGACCTGCCTTGTTGATAGTGTTGTTAAGAAGGTAGAAACTAGGGCCTGTAGGACCTGCCTTGTTGATAGTGTTGTTAAGAAGGTAGAAACTAGGGCCTGTAGGACCTGCCTTGTTGATAGTGCTGTTAAGAAGGTAGAAGGTAGAAACTAGGGCCTGTAGGACCTGCCTTGTTGATAGTGGCTGTTAAGAAGGTAGAAACTAGGGCCTGTAGGACCTGCCTTGTTGATAGGGCTGTTAAGAAGGTAGAAACTAGGGCCTGTAGGACCTGCCTTGTTGATAGTGTTGTTAAGAAGGTAGAAACTAGGGCCTGTAGGACCTGCCTTGTTGATAGGGCTGTTAAGAAGGTAGAAACTAGGGCCTGTAGGACCTGCCTTGTTGATAGGGCTGTTAAGAAGGTAGAAACTAGGGCCTGTAGGACCTGCCTTGTTGATAGTGCTGTTAAGAAGGTAGAAACTAGGGCCTGTAGGACCTGCCTTGTTGATAGTGCTGTTAAGAAGGTAGAAACTAGGGCCTGTAGGACCTGCCTTGTTGATAGTGCTGTTAAGAAGGTAGAAACTAGGGCCTGTAGGACCTGCCTTGTTGATAGTGGCTGTTAAGAAGGTAGAAACTAGGGCCTGTAGGACCTGCCTTGTTGATAGTGTTGTTAAGAAGGTAGAAACTAGGGCCTGTAGGACCTGCCTTGTTGATAGGGCTGTTAAGAAGGTAGAAACTAGGAGGACCTGCCTTGTTGATAGTGTTGTTAAGAAGGTAGAAACTAGGGCCTGTAGGACCTGCCTTGTTGATAGTGCTGTTAAGAAGGTAGAAACTAGGGCCTGTAGGACCTGCCTTGTTGATAGTGCTGTTAAGAAGGTAGAAACTAGGGCCTGTAGGACCTGCCTTGTTGATAGTGGCTGTTAAGAAGGTAGAAACTAGGGCCTGTAGGACCTGCCTTGTTGATAGTGCTGTTAAGAAGGTAGAAACTAGGGCCTGTAGGACCTGCCTTGTTGATAGTGTTGTTAAGAAGGTAGAAACTAGGGCCTGTAGGACCTGCCTTGTTGATAGTGTTGTTAAGAAGGTAGAAACTAGGGCCTGTAGGACCTGCCTTGTTGATAGTGCTGTTAAGAAGGTAGAAACTAGGGCCTGTAGGACCTGCCTTGTTGATAGTGCTGTTAAGAAGGTAGAAACTAGGGCCTGTAGGACCTGCCTTGTTGATAGTGCTGTTAAGAAGGTAGAAACTAGGGCCTGTAGGACCTGCCTTGTTGATAGTGCTGTTAAGAAGGTAGAAACTAGGGCCTGTAGGACCTGCCTTGCTGATAGGGCTGTTAAGAAGGTAGAAACTAGGACCTGCCTTGTTGATAGTGTTGTTAAGAAGGTAGAAACTAGGGCCTGTAGGACCTGCCTTGTTGATAGTGTTGTTAAGAAGGTAGAAACTAGGGCCTGTAGGACCTGCCTTGTTGATAGGGCTGTTAAGAAGGTAGAAACTAGGGCCTGTAGGACCTGCCTTGTTGATAGGGCTGTTAAGAAGGTAGAAACTAGGGCCTGTAGGACCTGCCTTGTTGATAGGGCTGTTAAGAAGGTAGAAACTAGGGCCTGTAGGACCTGCCTTGTTGATAGTATTGTTAAGAAGGTAGAAACTAGGGCCTGTAGGACCTGCCTTGTTGATAGGGCTGTTAAGAAGGTAGAAACTAGGGCCTGTAGGACCTGCCTTGTTGATAGGGCTGTTAAGAAGGTAGAAACTAGGGCCTGTAGGACCTGCCTTGCTGATAGTGCTGTTAAGAAGGTAGAAACTAGGGCCTGTAGGACCTGCCTTGTTGATAGTGCTGTTAAGAAGGTAGAAACTAGGGCCTGTAGGACCTGCCTTGTTGATAGTGCTGTTAAGAAGGTAGAAACTAGGGCCTGTAGGACCTGCCTTGTTGATAGTGTTGTTAAGAAGGTAGAAACTAGGGCCTGTAGGACCTGCCTTGTTGATAGTGTTGTTAAGAAGGTAGAAACTAGGGCCTGTAGGACCTGCCTTGCTGATAGGGCTGTTAAGAAGGTAGAAACTAGGACCTGCCTTGTTGATAGTGTTGTTAAGAAGGTAGAAACTAGGGCCTGTAGGACCTGCCTTGTTGATAGTGCTGTTAAGAAGGTAGAAACTAGGACCTGTAGGACCTGCCTTGTTGATAGTGTTGTTAAGAAGGTAGAAACTAGGGCCTGTAGGACCTGCCTTGTTGATAGTGTTGATAAGAAGGTAGAAACTAGGGCCTGTAGGACATGCCTTGTTGATAGTGTTGTTAAGAAGGTAGAAACTAGGGACTGTAGGACCTGCCTTGTTGATAGTGCTGTTAAGAAGGTAGAAACTAGGACCTGTAGGACCTGCCTTGTTGATAGTGCTGTTAAGAAGGTAGAAACTAGGGCCTGTAGGACCTGCCTTGTTGATAGTATTGTTAAGAAGGTAGAAACTAGGGCCTGTAGGACCTGCCTTGTTGATAGTGATGTTAAGAAGGTAGAAACTAGCCTGTAGGACCTGCCTTGTTGATAGTGTTGTTAAGAAGGTAGAAACTAGGGTCTGTAGGACCTGCCTTGTTGATAGTGCTGTTAAGAAGGTAGAAACTAGGGCCTGTAGGACCTGCCTTGTTGATAGTGTTGTTAAGAAGGTAGAAACTAGGACCTGCCTTGTTGATAGTGTTGTTAAGAAGGTAGAAACTAGGGCCTGTAGGATCTGCCTTGTTGATAGTGTCATTAAGAAGGTAGAAACTAGGGCCTGTAGGACCTGCCTTGTTGATAGGGCTGTTAAGAAGGTAGAAACTAGGGCCTGTAGGACCTGCCTTGTTGATAGTGTTGTTAAGAAGGTAGAAACTAGGACCTGTAGGACCTGCCTTGTTGATAGTGTTGATAAGAAGGTAGAAACTAGGGCCTGTAGGACCTGCCTTGTTGATAGTGCTGTTAAGAAGGTAGAAACTAGGGCCTGTAGGACCTGCCTTGTTGATAGTGTTGTTAAGAAGGTAGAAACTAGGGCCTGTAGGACCTGCCTTGTTGATAGTGTTGTTAAGAAGGTAGAAACTAGGGCCTGTAGGACCTGCCTTGTTGATAGTGTTGTTAAGAAGGTAGAAACTAGGGCCTGTAGGACCTGCCTTGTTGATAGTGCTGTTAAGAAGGTAGAAACTAGGGCCTGTAGGACCTGCCTTGTTGATAGTGCTGTTAAGGTAGAAACTAGGGCCTGTAGGACCTGCCTTGTTGATAGTGCTGTTAAGAAGGTAGAAACTAGGGCCTGTAGGACCTGCCTTGCTGATAGGGCTGTTAAGAAGGTAGAAACTAGGACCTGCCTTGTTGATAGTGTTGTTAAGAAGGTAGAAACTAGGGCCTGTAGGACCTGCCTTGTTGATAGTGCTGTTAAGAAGGTAGAAACTAGGGCCTGTAGGACCTGCCTTGTTGATAGTGTTGTTAAGAAGGTAGAAACTAGGGCCTGTAGGACCTGCCTTGTTGATAGGGCTGTTAAGAAGGTAGAAACTAGGGCCTGTAGGACCTGCCTTGTTGATAGTGTTGTTAAGAAGAAGTAGAAACTAGGACCTGTAGGACCTGCCTTGTTGATAGTGCTGTTAAGAAGGTAGAAACTAGGGCCTGTAGGACCTGCCTTGTTGATAGTGCTGTTAAGAAGGTAGAAACTAGGGCCTGTAGGACCTGCCTTGTTGATAGTGTTGTTAAGAAGGTAGAAACTAGGGCCTGTAGGACCTGCCTTGTTGATAGTGTTGTTAAGAAGGTAGAAACTAGGGCCTGTAGGACCTGCCTTGTTGATAGTGTTGTTAAGAAGGTAGAAACTAGGGCCTGTAGGACCTGCCTTGATAGTGCTGTTAAGAAGGTAGAAACTAGGGCCTGTAGGACCTGCCTTGTTGATAGTGCTGTTAAGGTAGAAACTAGGGCCTGTAGGACCTGCCTTGTTGATAGTGCTGTTAAGAAGGTAGAAACTAGGGCCTGTAGGACCTGCCTTGCTGATAGGGCTGTTAAGAAGGTAGAAACTAGGACCTGCCTTGTTGATAGTGTTGTTAAGAAGGTAGAAACTAGGGCCTGTAGGACCTGCCTTGTTGATAGTGCTGTTAAGAAGGTAGAAACTAGGTCCTGTAGGACCTGCCTTGTTGATAGTATTGTTAAGAAGGTAGAAACTAGGGCCTGTAGGACCTGCCTTGTTGATAGGGCTGTTAAGAAGGTAGAAACTAGGGCCTGTAGGACCTGCCTTGTTGATAGTGTTGTTAAGAAGGTAGAAACTAGGACCTGTAGGACCTGCCTTGTTGATAGTGTTGATAAGAAGGTAGAAACTAGGGCCTGTAGGACCTGCCTTGTTGATAGTGCTGTTAAGAAGGTAGAAACTAGGGCCTGTAGGACCTGCCTTGTTGATAGTGTTGTTAAGAAGGTAGAAACTAGGGCCTGTAGGACCTGCCTTGTTGATAGTGTTGTTAAGAAGGTAGAAACTAGGGCCTGTAGGACCTGCCTTGTTGATAGTGTTGTTAAGAAGGTAGAAACTAGGGCCTGTAGGACCTGCCTTGCTGATAGTGCTGTTAAGAAGGTAGAAACTAGGGCCTGTAGGACCTGCCTTGTTGATAGTGCTGTTAAGGGTAGAAACTAGGGCCTGTAGGACCTGCCTTGTTGATAGTGCTGTTAAGAAGGTAGAAACTAGGGCCTGTAGGACCTGCCTTGTTGATAGGGCTGTTAAGAAGGTAGAAACTAGGACCTGCCTTTGTTGATAGTGTTGTTAAGAAGGTAGAAACTAGGGCCTGTAGGACCTGCCTTGTTGATAGTGCTGTTAAGAAGGTAGAAACTAGGTCCTGTAGGACCTGCCTTGTTGATAGTGCTGTTATTGTTAAGAAGGTAGAAACTAGGGCCTGTAGGACCTGCCTTGTTGATAGTGTTGTTAAGAAGGTAGAAACTAGGGCCTGTAGGACCTGCCTTGTTGATAGTGTTGTTAAGAAGGTAGAAACTAGGGCCTGTAGGACCTGCCTTGTTGATAGTGTTGTTAAGAAGGTAGAAACTAGGGCCTGTAGGACCTGCCTTGTTGATAGTGTTGTTAAGAAGGTAGAAACTAGGGACTGTAGGACCTGCCTTGTTGATAGTGCTGTTAAGAAGGTAGAAACTAGGGCCTGTAGGACCTGCCTTGTTGATAGTGCTGTTAAGAAGGTAGAAACTAGGGCCTGTAGGACCTGCCTTGTTGATAGTGTTGTTAAGAAGGTAGAAACTAGGGCCTGTAGGACCTGCCTTGTTGATAGTGCTGTTAAGAAGGTAGAAACTAGGGCCTGTAGGACCTGCCTTGTTGATAGTGTTGTTAAGAAGGTAGAAACTAGGGCCTGTGTTGTTAAGGACCTGCCTTGTTGATAGTGTTGTTAAGAAGGTAGAAACTAGGGCCTGTATGACCTGCCTTGTTGATAGTGTTGTTAAGAAGGTAGAAACTAGGGCCTGTATGACCTGCCTTGTTGATAGTGTGTTAAGAAGGTAGAAACTAGGGCCTGTAGGACCTGCCTTGTTGATAGTGCTGTTAAGAAGGTAGAAACTAGGGCCTGTAGGACCTGCCTTGTTGATAGTGTTGTTAAGAAGGTAGAAACTAGGGCCTGTAGGACCTGCCTTGTTGATAGTGTTGTTAAGAAGGTAGAAACTAGGGCCTGTAGGACCTGCCTTGTTGATAGTGTTGTTAAGAAGGTAGAAACTAGGGCCTGTAGGACCTGCCTTGTTGATAGTGCTGTTAAGAAGGTAGAAACTAGGGCCTGTAGGACCTGCCTTGTTGATAGTGCTGTTAAAGGTAGAAACTAGGGCCTGTAGGACCTGCCTTGTTGATAGTGCTGTTAAGAAGGTAGAAACTAGGGCCTGTAGGACCTGCCTTGCTGATAGGGCTGTTAAGAAGGTAGAAACTAGGACCTGCCTTGTTGATAGTGTTGTTAAGAAGGTAGAAACTAGGGACTGTAGGACCTGCCTTGTTGATAGTGCTGTTAAGAAGGTAGAAACTAGGTCCTGTAGGACCTGCCTTGTTGATAGTGTTGTTAAGAAGGTAGAAACTAGGGCCTGTAGGACCTGCCTTGTTGATAGTGTTGTTAAGAAGGTAGAAACTAGGGCCTGTAGGACCTGCCTTGTTGATAGTGTTGTTAAGAAGGTAGAAACTAGGGCCTGTAGGACCTGCCTTGTTGATAGTGTTGTTAAGAAGGTAGAAACTAGGGCCTGTAGGACCTGCCTTGTTGATAGTGCTGTTAAGAAGGTAGAAACTAGGGCCTGTAGGACCTGCCTTGTTGATAGTGCTGTTAAGAAGGTAGAAACTAGGGCCTGTAGGACCTGCCTTGTTGATAGTGCTGTTAAGAAGGTAGAAACTAGGGCCTGTAGGACCTGCCTTGCTGATAGGGCTGTTAAGAAGGTAGAAACTAGGACCTGCCTTGTTGATAGTGTTGTTAAGAAGGTAGAAACTAGGGACTGTAGGACCTGCCTTGTTGATAGTGCTGTTAAGAAGGTAGAAACTAGGTCCTGTAGGACCTGCCTTGTTGATAGTGTTGTTAAGAAGGTAGAAACTAGGGCCTGTAGGACCTGCCTTGTTGATAGTGTTGTTAAGAAGGTAGAAACTAGGGCCTGTAGGACCTGCCTTGTTGATAGTGTTGTTAAGAAGGAAGAAACTAGGACCTGTAGGACCTGCCTTGTTGATAGTGTTGTTAAGAAGGTAGAAACTAGGGCCTGTAGGACCTGCCTTGTTGATAGTGCTGTTAAGAAGGTAGAAACTAGGGCCTGTAGGACCTGCCTTGTTGATAGGGCTGTTAAGAAGGTAGAAACTAGGGCCTGTAGGACCTGCCTTGTTGATAGTGTTGTTAAGAAGGTAGAAACTAGGGCCTGTAGGACCTGCCTTGTTGATAGTGTTGTTAAGAAGGTAGAAACTAGGGCCTGTAGGACCTGCCTTGTTGATAGTGTTGTTAAGAAGGTAGAAACTAGGGCCTGTAGGACCTGCCTTGTTGATAGTGCTGTTAAGAAGGTAGAAACTAGGGCCTGTAGGACCTGCCTTGTTGATAGTGCTGTTAAGAAGGTAGAAACTAGGGCCTGTAGGACCTGCCTTGTTGATAGTGCTGTTAAGAAGGTAGAAACTAGGGCCTGTAGGACCTGCCTTGCTGATAGGGCTGTTAAGAAGGTAGAAACTAGGACCTGCCTTGTTGATAGTGTTGTTAAGAAGGTAGAAACTAGGGACTGTAGGACCTGCCTTGTTGATAGTGCTGTTAAGAAGGTAGAAACTAGGGCCTGTAGGACCTGCCTTGTTGATAGTGTTGTTAAGAAGGTAGAAACTAGGGCCTGTAGGACCTGCCTTGTTGATAGTGTTGTTAAGAAGGTAGAAACTAGGGCCTGTAGGACCTGCCTTGTTGATAGTGTTGTTAAGAAGGTAGAAACTAGGGCCTGTAGGACCTGCCTTGTTGATAGTGTTGTTAAGAAGGTAGAAACTAGGGCCTGTAGGACCTGCCTTGTTGATAGTGCTGTTAAGAAGGTAGAAACTAGGGCCTGTAGGACCTGCCTTGTTGATAGTGCTGTTAAGAAGGTAGAAACTAGGGCCTGTAGGACCTGCCTTGTTGATAGTGCTGTTAAGAAGGTAGAAACTAGGGCCTGTAGGACCTGCCTTGTTGATAGGGCTGTTAAGAAGGTAGAAACTAGGACTGCCTTGTTGATAGTGTTGTTAAGAAGGTAGAAACTAGGGACTGTAGGACCTGCCTTGTTGATAGTGCTGTTAAGAAGGTAGAAACTAGGTCCTGTAGGACCTGCCTTGTTGATAGTGTTGTTAAGAAGGTAGAAACTAGGGCCTGTAGGACCTGCCTTGTTGATAGTGTTGTTAAGAAGGTAGAAACTAGGGCCTGTAGGACCTGCCTTGTTGATAGTGCTGTTAAGAAGGTAGAAACTAGGGCCTGTAGGACCTGCCTTGTTGATAGTGCTGTTAAGAAGGTAGAAACTAGGGCCTGTAGGACCTGCCTTGTTGATAGTGCTGTTAAGAAGGTAGAAACTAGGGCCTGTAGGACCTGCCTTGTTGATAGTGTTGTTAAGAAGGTAGAAACTAGGGCCTGTAGGACCTGCCTTGTTGATAGTGTTGTTAAGAAGGTAGAAACTAGGGCCTGTAGGACCTGCCTTGTTGATAGTGTTGTTAAGAAGGTAGAAACTAGGGCCTGTAGGACCTGCCTTGCTGATAGTGCTGTTAAGAAGGTAGAAACTAGGGCCTGTAGGACCTGCCTTGTTGATAGTGCTGTTAAGAAGGTAGAAACTAGGGCCTGTAGGACCTGCCTTGTTGATAGTGCTGTTAAGAAGGTAGAAACTAGGGCCTGTAGGACCTGCCTTGCTGATAGGGCTGTTAAGAAGGTAGAAACTAGGACCTGGACCTCCTTGTTGATAGTGTTGTTAAGAAGGTAGAAACTAGGGACTGTAGGACCTGCCTTGTTGATAGTGCTGTTAAGAAGGTAGAAACTAGGTCCTGTAGGACCTGCCTTGTTGATAGTATTGTTAAGAAGGTAGAAACTAGGGCCTGTAGGACCTGCCTTGTTGATAGTGTTGTTAAGAAGGTAGAAACTAGGGCCTGTAGGACCTGCCTTGTTGATAGGGCTGTTAAGAAGGTAGAAACTAGGGCCTGTAGGACCTGCCTTGTTGATAGTGTTGTTAAGAAGGTAGAAACTAGGGCCTGTAGGACCTGCCTTGTTGATAGGGCTGTTAAGAAGGTAGAAACTAGGGCCTGTAGGACCTGCCTTGTTGATAGTGCTGTTAAGAAGGTAGAAACTAGGGCCTGTAGGACCTGCCTTGTTGATAGTGTTGATAAGAAGGTAGAAACTAGGGCCTGTAGGACCTGCCTTGTTGATAGTGCTGTTAAGAAGGTAGAAACTAGGGCCTGTAGGACCTGCCTTGTTGATAGTGTTGTTAAGAAGGTAGAAACTAGGGCCTGTAGGACCTGCCTTGTTGATAGTGTTGTTAAGAAGGTAGAAACTAGGGCCTGTAGGATCTGCCTTGTTGATAGTGTTGATAAGAAGGTAGAAACTAGGGCCTGTAGGACCTGCCTTGTTGATAGTGCTGTTAAGAAGGTAGAAACTAGGGCCTGTAGGACCTGCCTTGTTGATAGTGTTGTTAAGAAGGTAGAAACTAGGGCCTGTAGGACCTGCCTTGTTGATAGTGTTGTTAAGAAGGTAGAAACTAGGGCCTGTAGGACCTGCCTTGTTGATAGTGCTGTTAAGAAGGTAGAAACTAGGGCCTGTAGGACCTGCCTTGTTGATAGTGCTGTTAAGAAGGTAGAAACTAGGGCCTGTAGGACCTGCCTTGTTGATAGTGCTGTTAAGAAGGTAGAAACTAGGGCCTGTAGGACCTGCCTTGCTGATAGGGCTGTTAAGAAGGTAGAAACTAGGACCTGCCTTGTTGATAGTGTTGTTAAGAAGGTAGAAACTAGGGACTGTAGGACCTGCCTTGTTGATAGTGCTGTTAAGAAGGTAGAAACTAGGTCCTGTAGGACCTGCCTTGTTGATAGTATTGTTAAGAAGGTAGAAACTAGGGCCTGTAGGACCTGCCTTGTTGATAGTGTTGTTATGAAGGTAGAAACTAGGGCCTGTAGGACCTGCCTTGTTGATAGGGCTGTTAAGAAGGTAGAAACTAGGGCCTGTAGGACCTGCCTTGTTGATAGGGCTGTTAAGAAGGTAGAAACTAGGGCCTGTAGGACCTGCCTTGTTGATAGGGCTGTTAAGAAGGTAGAAACTAGGGCCTGTAGGACCTGCCTTGTTGATAGTATTGTTAAGAAGGTAGAAACTAGGGCCTGTAGGACCTGCCTTGTTGATAGGGCTGTTAAGAAGGTAGAAACTAGGGCCTGTAGGACCTGCCTTGTTGATAGGGCTGTTAAGAAGGTAGAAACTAGGGCCTGTAGGACCTGCCTTGCTGATAGTGCTGTTAAGAAGGTAGAAACTAGGGCCTGTAGGACCTGCCTTGTTGATAGTGCTGTTAAGAAGGTAGAAACTAGGGCCTGTAGGACCTGCCTTGTTGATAGTGCTGTTAAGAAGGTAGAAACTAGGGCCTGTAGGACCTGCCTTGTTGATAGGGCTGTTAAGAAGGTAGAAACTAGGGCCTGTAGGACCTGCCTTGTTGATAGTGTTGTTAAGAAGGTAGAAACTAGGGCCTGTAGGACCTGCCTTGCTGATAGGGCTGTTAAGAAGGTAGAAACTAGGACCTGCCTTGTTGATAGTGTTGTTAAGAAGGTAGAAACTAGGGCCTGTAGGACCTGCCTTGTTGATAGTGCTGTTAAGAAGGTAGAAACTAGGACCTGTAGGACCTGCCTTGTTGATAGTGTTGTTAAGAAGGTAGAAACTAGGGCCTGTAGGACCTGCCTTGTTGATAGTGTTGATAAGAAGGTAGAAACTAGGGCCTGTAGGACATGCCTTGTTGATAGTGTTGTTAAGAAGGTAGAAACTAGGGACTGTAGGACCTGCCTTGTTGATAGTGCTGTTAAGAAGGTAGAAACTAGGACCTGTAGGACCTGCCTTGTTGATAGTGCTGTTAAGAAGGTAGAAACTAGGGCCTGTAGGACCTGCCTTGTTGATAGTATTGTTAAGAAGGTAGAAACTAGGGCCTGTAGGACCTGCCTTGTTGATAGTGATGTTAAGAAGGTAGAAACTAGGGCCTGTAGGACCTGCCTTGTTGATAGTGTTGTTAAGAAGGTAGAAACTAGGGTCTGTAGGACCTGCCTTGTTGATAGTGCTGTTAAGAAGGTAGAAACTAGGGCCTGTAGGACCTGCCTTATTGATAGTGCTGTTAAGAAGGTAGAAACTAGGGCCTGTAGGACCTGCCTTGTTGATAGTGTTGTTAAGAAGGAAGAAACTAGGACCTGCCTTGTTGATAGTGTTGTTAAGAAGGTAGAAACTAGGGCCTGTAGGATCTGCCTTGTTGATAGTGTCATTAAGAAGGTAGAAACTAGGGCCTGTAGGACCTGCCTTGTTGATAGGGCTGTTAAGAAGGTAGAAACTAGGGCCTGTAGGACCTGCCTTGTTGATAGTGTTGTTAAGAAGGTAGAAACTAGGACCTGTAGGACCTGCCTTGTTGATAGTGTTGATAAGAAGGTAGAAACTAAGGCCTGTAGGACCTGCCTTGTTGATAGTGCTGTTAAGAAGGTAGAAACTAGGGCCTGTAGGACCTGCCTTGTTGATAGTGCTGTTAAGAAGGTAGAAACTAGGGCCTGTAGGACCTGCCTTGTTGATAGTGTTGTTAAGAAGGTAGAAACTAGGGCCTGTAGGACCTGCCTTGTTGATAGTGTTGTTAAGAAGGTAGAAACTAGGACCTGTAGGACCTGTCTAGTTGATAGTGTTGTTTAGAAGGTAGAAACTAGGGCCTGTAGGACCTGCCTTGTTGATAGTGTTGTTAAGGTAGAAACTAGGGACTGTAGGACCTGCCTTGTTGATAGTGTTGTTAAGAAGGTAGAAACTAGGGACTGTAGGACCTGCCTTGTTGATAGTGCTGTTAAGAAGGTAGAAACTAGGGCCTGTAGGACCTGCCTTGTTGATAGTGATGTTAAGAAGGTAGAAACTAGGGCCTGTAGGACCTGCCTTGTTGATAGTGTTGTTAAGAAGGTAGAAACTAGGGTCTGTAGGACCTGCCTTGTTGATAGTGCTGTTAAGAAGGTAGAAACTAGGGCCTGTAGGACCTGCCTTATTGATAGTGCTGTTAAGAAGGTAGAAACTAGGGCCTGTAGGACCTGCCTTGTTGATAGTGTTGTTAAGAAGGTAGAAACTAGGGCCTGTAGGACCTGCCTTGTTGATAGTGCTGTTAAGAAGGTAGAAACTAGGGCCTGTAGGACCTGCCTTGTTGATAGTGTTGTTAAGAAGGTAGAAACTAGGGCCTGTAGGACCTGCCTTGTTGATAGTGTTGTTAAGAAGGAAGAAACTAGGACCTGCCTTGTTGATAGTGTTGTTAAGAAGGTAGAAACTAGGGCCTGTAGGACCTGCCTTGTTGATAGTGCTGTTAAGAAGGTAGAAACTAGGGCCTGTAGGACCTGCCTTGTTGATAGGGCTGTTAAGAAGGTAGAAACTAGGGCCTGTAGGACCTGCCTTGTTGATAGTGTTGTTAAGAAGGTAGAAACTAGGGCCTGTAGGACCTGCCTTGTTGATAGTGTTGTTAAGAAGGTAGAAACTAGGGCCTGTAGGACCTGCCTTGTTGATAGTGTTGTTAAGAAGGTAGAAACTAGGGCCTGTAGGACCTGCCTTGCTGATAGTGCTGTTAAGAAGGTAGAAACTAGGGCCTGTAGGACCTGCCTTGTTGATAGTGCTGTTAAGGTAGAAACTAGGGCCTGTAGGACCTGCCTTGTTGATAGTGCTGTTAAGAAGGTAGAAACTAGGGCCTGTAGGACCTGCCTTGCTGATAGGGCTGTTAAGAAGGTAGAAACTAGGACCTGCCTTGTTGATAGTGTTGTTAAGAAGGTAGAAACTAGGGACTGTAGGACCTGCCTTGTTGATAGTGCTGTTAAGAAGGTAGAAACTAGGTCCTGTAGGACCTGCCTTGTTGATAGTATTGTTAAGAAGGTAGAAACTAGGGCCTGTAGGACCTGCCTTGTTGATAGTGTTGTTAAGAAGGTAGAAACTAGGGCCTGTAGGACCTGCCTTGTTGATAGGGCTGTTAAGAAGGTAGAAACTAGGGCCTGTAGGACCTGCCTTGTTGATAGGGCTGTTAAGAAGGTAGAAACTAGGGCCTGTAGGACCTGCCTTGTTGATAGGGCTGTTAAGAAGGTAGAAACTAGGGCCTGTAGGACCTGCCTTGTTGATAGTGCTGTTAAGAAGGTAGAAACTAGGGCCTGTAGGACCTGCCTTGTTGATAGTGTTGTTAAGAAGGTAGAAACTAGGGCCTGTAGGACCTGCCTTGTTGATAGTGCTGTTAAGAAGGTAGAAACTAGGGCCTGTAGGACCTGCCTTGTTGATAGTGTTGTTAAGAAGGTAGAAACTAGGGCCTGTAGGACCTGCCTTGTTGATAGTGTTGTTAAGAAGGTAGAAACTAGGGCCTGTAGGATCTGCCTTGTTGATAGTGTTGATAAGAAGGTAGAAACTAGGGCCTGTAGGACCTGCCTTGTTGATAGTGCTGTTAAGAAGGTAGAAACTAGGGCCTGTAGGACCTGCCTTGTTGATAGTGTTGTTAAGAAGGTAGAAACTAGGGCCTGTAGGACCTGCCTTGTTGATAGTGTTGTTAAGAAGGTAGAAACTAGGGCCTGTAGGACCTGCCTTGTTGATAGTGTTGTTAAGAAGGTAGAAACTAGGGCCTGTAGGACCTGCCTTGCTGATAGTGCTGTTAAGAAGGTAGAAACTAGGGCCTGTAGGACCTGCCTTGTTGATAGTGCTGTTAAGGTAGAAACTAGGGCCTGTAGGACCTGCCTTGTTGATAGTGCTGTTAAGAAGGTAGAAACTAGGGCCTGTAGGACCTGCCTTGCTGATAGGGCTGTTAAGAAGGTAGAAACTAGGACCTGCCTTGTTGATAGTGTTGTTAAGAAGGTAGAAACTAGGGACTGTAGGACCTGCCTTGTTGATAGTGCTGTTAAGAAGGTAGAAACTAGGTCCTGTAGGACCTGCCTTGTTGATAGTATTGTTAAGAAGGTAGAAACTAGGGCCTGTAGGACCTGCCTTGTTGATAGTGTTGTTAAGAAGGTAGAAACTAGGGCCTGTAGGACCTGCCTTGTTGATAGGGCTGTTAAGAAGGTAGAAACTAGGGCCTGTAGGACCTGCCTTGTTGATAGGGCTGTTAAGAAGGTAGAAACTAGGGCCTGCCTTGTTGATAGTGTTGTTAAGAAGGTAGAAACTAGGGACTGTAGGACCTGCCTTGTTGATAGTGCTGTTAAGAAGGTAGAAACTAGGTCCTGTAGGACCTGCCTTGTTGATAGTATTGTTAAGAAGGTAGAAACTAGGGCCTGTAGGACCTGCCTTGTTGATAGTGTTGTTAAGAAGGTAGAAACTAGGGCCTGTAGGACCTGCCTTGTTGATAGTGCTGTTAAGAAGGTAGAAACTAGGGCCTGTAGGACCTGCCTTGTTGATAGGGCTGTTAAGAAGGTAGAAACTAGGGCCTGTAGGACCTGCCTTGTTGATAGTGTTGTTAAGAAGGTAGAAACTAGGGCCTGTAGGACCTGCCTTGTTGATAGTGTTGTTAAGAAGGTAGAAACTAGGGCCTGTAGGACCTGCCTTGTTGATAGTGTTGTTAAGAAGGTAGAAACTAGGGCCTGTAGGACCTGCCTTGCTGATAGTGCTGTTAAGAAGGTAGAAACTAGGGCCTGTAGGACCTGCCTTGTTGATAGTGCTGTTAAGGTAGAAACTAGGGCCTGTAGGACCTGCCTTGTTGATAGTGCTGTTAAGAAGGTAGAAACTAGGGCCTGTAGGACCTGCCTTGCTGATAGGGCTGTTAAGAAGGTAGAAACTAGGACCTGCCTTGTTGATAGTGTTGTTAAGAAGGTAGAAACTAGGGACTGTAGGACCTGCCTTGTTGATAGGCTGTTAAGAAGGTAGAAACTGGACTGTAGGACTTTGTTGATAGTGTTGTTAAGAAGGTAGAAACTAGGGACTGTAGGACCTGCCTTGTTGATAGTGTTGATAAGAAGGTAGAAACTAGGGACTGTAGGACCTGCCTTGTTGATAGTGCTGTTAAGAAGGTAGAAACTAGGTCCTGTAGGACCTGCCTTGTTGATAGTATTGTTAAGAAGGTAGAAACTAGGGCCTGTAGGACCTGCCTTGTTGATAGTGTTGTTAAGAAGGTAGAAACTAGGGCCTGTAGGACCTGCCTTGTTGATAGTGCTGTTAAGAAGGTAGAAACTAGGGCCTGTAGGACCTGCCTTGTTGATAGGGCTGTTAAGAAGGTAGAAACTAGGGCCTGTAGGACCTGCCTTGTTGATAGGGCTGTTAAGAAGGTAGAAACTAGGGCCTGTAGGACCTGCCTTGTTGATAGTGCTGTTAAGAAGGTAGAAACTAGGGCCTGTAGGACCTGCCTTGTTGATAGGGCTGTTAAGAAGGTAGAAACTAGGGCCTGTAGGACCTGCCTTGTTGATAGGGCTGTTAAGAAGGTAGAAACTAGGGCCTGTAGGACCTGCCTTGCTGATAGTGCTGTTAAGAAGGTAGAAACTAGGGCCTGTAGGACCTGCCTTGTTGATAGTGCTGTTAAGAAGGTAGAAACTAGGGCCTGTAGGACCTGCCTTGTTGATAGTGCTGTTAAGAAGGTAGAAACTAGGGCCTGTAGGACCTGCCTTGTTGATAGGGCTGTTAAGAAGGTAGAAACTAGGGCCTGTAGGACCTGCCTTGTTGATAGTGTTGTTAAGAAGGTAGAAACTAGGGCCTGTAGGACCTGCCTTGCTGATAGGGCTGTTAAGAAGGTAGAAACTAGGACCTGCCTTGTTGATAGTGTTGTTAAGAAGGTAGAAACTAGGGACTGTAGGACCTGCCTTGTTGATAGTGCTGTTAAGAAGGTAGAAACTAGGTCCTGTAGGACCTGCCTTGTTGATAGTATTGTTAAGAAGGTAGAAACTAGGGCCTGTAGGACCTGCCTTGTTGATAGTGTTGTTAAGAAGGTAGAAACTAGGGCCTGTAGGACCTGCCTTGTTGATAGGGCTGTTAAGAAGGTAGAAACTAGGGCCTGTAGGACCTGCCTTGTTGATAGGGCTGTTAAGAAGGTAGAAACTAGGGCCTGTAGGACCTGCCTTGTTGATAGGGCTGTTAAGAAGGTAGAAACTAGGGCCTGTAGGACCTGCCTTGTTGATAGTGCTGTTAAGAAGGTAGAAACTAGGGCCTGTAGGACCTGCCTTGTTGATAGTGTTGATAAGAAGGTAGAAACTAGGGCCTGTAGGACCTGCCTTGTTGATAGTGCTGTTAAGAAGGTAGAAACTAGGGCCTGTAGGACCTGCCTTGTTGATAGTGTTGTTAAGAAGGTAGAAACTAGGGCCTGTAGGACCTGCCTTGTTGATAGTGTTGTTAAGAAGGTAGAAACTAGGGCCTGTAGGATCTGCCTTGTTGATAGTGTTGATAAGAAGGTAGAAACTAGGGCCTGTAGGACCTGCCTTGTTGATAGTGCTGTTAAGAAGGTAGAAACTAGGGCCTGTAGGACCTGCCTTGTTGATAGTGTTGTTAAGAAGGTAGAAACTAGGGCCTGTAGGACCTGCCTTGTTGATAGTGTTGTTAAGAAGGTAGAAACTAGGGCCTGTAGGACCTGCCTTGTTGATAGTGTTGTTAAGAAGGTAGAAACTAGGGCCTGTAGGACCTGCCTTGCTGATAGTGCTGTTAAGAAGGTAGAAACTAGGGCCTGTAGGACCTGCCTTGTTGATAGTGCTGTTAAGGTAGAAACTAGGGCCTGTAGGACCTGCCTTGTTGATAGTGCTGTTAAGAAGGTAGAAACTAGGGCCTGTAGGACCTGCCTTGCTGATAGGGCTGTTAAGAAGGTAGAAACTAGGACCTGCCTTGTTGATAGTGTTGTTAAGAAGGTAGAAACTAGGGACTGTAGGACCTGCCTTGTTGATAGTGCTGTTAAGAAGGTAGAAACTAGGGCCTGTAGGACCTGCCTTGTTGATAGTGCTGTTAAGAAGGTAGAAACTAGGGCCTGTAGGACCTGCCTTGTTGATAGTGTTGTTAAGAAGGTAGAAACTAGGGCCTGTAGGACCTGCCTTGTTGATAGGGCTGTTAAGAAGGTAGAAACTAGGGCCTGTAGGACCTGCCTTGTTGATAGTGCTGTTAAGGTAGAAACTAGGGCCTGTAGGACCTGCCTTGTTGATAGTGCTGTTAAGAAGGTAGAAACTAGGGCCTGTAGGACCTGCCTTGTTGATAGTATTGTTAAGAAGGTAGAAACTAGGGCCTGTAGGACCTGCCTTGTTGATAGGGCTGTTAAGAAGGTAGAAACTAGGGCCTGTAGGACCTGCCTTGTTGATAGTGCTGTTAAGAAGGTAGAAACTAGGGCCTGTAGGACCTGCCTTGTTGATAGTGCTGTTAAGAAGGTAGAAACTAGGGCCTGTAGGACCTGCCTTGTTGATAGTGCTGTGAGGAAGGTAGAAACTAGGACCTGTAGGACCTGCCTTGTTGATAGTTGTTAAGAAGGTAGAAACTAGGGCCTGTAGGACCTGCCTTGTTGATAGTGCTGTTAAGAAGGTAGAAACTAGGGCCTGTAGGACCTGCCTTGTTGATAGTGTTGTTAAGAAGGTAGAAACTAGGGCCTGTAGGACCTGCCTTGCTGATAGGGCTGTTAAGAAGGTAGAAACTAGGACCTGCCTTGTTGATAGTGTTGTTAAGAAGGTAGAAACTAGGGCCTGTAGGACCTGCCTTGTTGATAGTGCTGTTAAGAAGGTAGAAACTAGGACCTGTAGGACCTGCCTTGTTGATAGTGTTGTTAAGAAGGTAGAAACTAGGGCCTGTAGGACCTGCCTTGTTGATAGTGTTGATAAGAAGGTAGAAACTAGGGCCTGTAGGACATGCCTTGTTGATAGTGTTGTTAAGAAGGTAGAAACTAGGGACTGTAGGACCTGCCTTGTTGATAGTGTTGTTAAGAAGGTAGAAACTAGGGCCTGTAGGACCTGCCTTGTTGATAGTGCTGTTAAGAAGGTAGAAACTAGGGCCTGTAGGACCTGCCTTGTTGATAGTGTTGTTAAGAAGGTAGAAACTAGGGCCTGTAGGACCTGCCTTGTTGATAGTGTTGTTAAGAAGGTAGAAACTAGGGCCTGTAGGACCTGCCTTGTTGATAGTGCTGTTAAGAAGGTAGAAACTAGGGCCTGTAGGACCTGCCTTGTTGATAGTGCTGTTAAGAAGGTAGAAACTAGGGCCTGTAGGACCTGCCTTGTTGATAGTGTTGTTAAGAAGGTAGAAACTAGGGCCTGTAGGACCTGCCTTGTTGATAGTGTTGTTAAGAAGGTAGAAACTAGGGCCTGTAGGACCTGCCTTGTTGATAGTGTTAAGAAGGTAGAAACTAGGGCCTGTAGGACCTGCCTTGCTGATAGTGCTGTTAAGAAGGTAGAAACTAGGGCCTGTAGGACCTGCCTTGTTGATAGTGCTGTTAAGAAGGTAGAAACTAGGGCCTGTAGGACCTGCCTTGTTGATAGTGCTGTTAAGAAGGTAGAAACTAGGGCCTGTAGGACCTGCCTTGCTGATAGGGCTGTTAAGAAGGTAGAAACTAGGACCTGCCTTGTTGATAGTGTTGTTAAGAAGGTAGAAACTAGGGACTGTAGGACCTGCCTTGTTGATAGTGCTGTTAAGAAGGTAGAAACTAGGTCCTGTAGGACCTGCCTTGTTGATAGTATTGTTAAGAAGGTAGAAACTAGGGCCTGTAGGACCTGCCTTGTTGATAGTGTTGTTAAGAAGGTAGAAACTAGGGCCTGTAGGACCTGCCTTGTTGATAGGGCTGTTAAGAAGGTAGAAACTAGGGCCTGCCTGTAGGACCTGCCTTGTTGATAGTGGCTGTTAAGAAGGTAGAAACTAGGGCCTGTAGGACCTGCCTTGTTGATAGGGCTGTTAAGAAGGTAGAAACTAGGGCCTGTAGGACCTGCCTTGTTGATAGTATTGTTAAGAAGGTAGAAACTAGGGCCTGTAGGACCTGCCTTGTTGATAGGGCTGTTAAGAAGGTAGAAACTAGGGCCTGTAGGACCTGCCTTGTTGATAGGGCTGTTAAGAAGGTAGAAACTAGGGCCTGTAGGACCTGCCTTGCTGATAGTGCTGTTAAGAAGGTAGAAACTAGGGCCTGTAGGACCTGCCTTGTTGATAGTGCTGTTAAGAAGGTAGAAACTAGGGCCTGTAGGACCTGCCTTGTTGATAGTGCTGTTAAGAAGGTAGAAACTAGGGCCTGTAGGACCTGCCTTGTTGATAGGGCTGTTAAGAAGGTAGAAACTAGGGCCTGTAGGACCTGCCTTGTTGATAGTGTTGTTAAGAAGGTAGAAACTAGGGCCTGTATGACCTGCCTTGTTGATAGGGCTGTTAAGAAGGTAGAAACTAGGACCTGCCTTGTTGATAGTGTTGTTAAGAAGGTAGAAACTAGGGCCTGTAGGACCTGCCTTGTTGATAGTGCTGTTAAGAAGGTAGAAACTAGGACCTGTAGGACCTGCCTTGTTGATAGTGTTGTTAAGAAGGTAGAAACTAGGGCCTGTAGGACCTGCCTTGTTGATAGTGTTGATAAGAAGGTAGAAACTAGGGCCTGTAGGACATGCCTTGTTGATAGTGTTGTTAAGAAGGTAGAAACTAGGGACTGTAGGACCTGCCTTGTTGATAGTGCTGTTAAGAAGGTAGAAACTAGGACCTGTAGGACCTGCCTTGTTGATAGTGCTGTTAAGAAGGTAGAAACTAGGGCCTGTAGGACCTGCCTTGTTGATAGTATTGTTAAGAAGGTAGAAACTAGGGCCTGTAGGACCTGCCTTGTTGATAGTGATGTTAAGAAGGTAGAAACTAGGGCCTGTAGGACCTGCCTTGTTGATAGTGTTGTTAAGAAGGTAGAAACTAGGGTCTGTAGGACCTGCCTTGTTGATAGTGCTGTTAAGAAGGTAGAAACTAGGGCCTGTAGGACCTGCCTTGTTGATAGTGCTGTTAAGAAGGTAGAAACTAGGGCCTGTAGGACCTGCCTTGTTGATAGTGTTGTTAAGAAGGAAGAAACTAGGACCTGCCTTGTTGATAGTGTTGTTAAGAAGGTAGAAACTAGGGCCTGTAGGATCTGCCTTGTTGATAGTGTCATTAAGAAGGTAGAAACTAGGGCCTGTAGGACCTGCCTTGTTGATAGGGCTGTTAAGAAGGTAGAAACTAGGGCCTGTAGGACCTGCCTTGTTGATAGTGTTGTTAAGAAGGTAGAAACTAGGACCTGTAGGACCTGCCTTGTTGATAGTGTTGATAAGAAGGTAGAAACTAGGGCCTGTAGGACCTGCCTTGTTGATAGTGCTGTTAAGAAGGTAGAAACTAGGGCCTGTAGGACCTGCCTTGTTGATAGTGTTGTTAAGAAGGTAGAAACTAGGGCCTGTAGGACCTGCCTTGTTGATAGTGTTGTTAAGAAGGTAGAAACTAGGGCCTGTAGGACCTGCCTTGTTGATAGTGTTGTTAAGAAGGTAGAAACTAGGGCCTGTAGGACCTGCCTTGCTGATAGTGCTGTTAAGAAGGTAGAAACTAGGGCCTGTAGGACCTGCCTTGTTGATAGTGCTGTTAAGGTAGAAACTAGGGCCTGTAGGACCTGCCTTGTTGATAGTGCTGTTAAGAAGGTAGAAACTAGGGCCTGTAGGACCTGCCTTGCTGATAGGGCTGTTAAGAAGGTAGAAACTAGGACCTGCCTTGTTGATAGTGTTGTTAAGAAGGTAGAAACTAGGGCCTGTAGGACCTGCCTTGTTGATAGTGCTGTTAAGAAGGTAGAAACTAGGTCCTGTAGGACCTGCCTTGTTGATAGTATTGTTAAGAAGGTAGAAACTAGGGCCTGTAGGACCTGCCTTGTTGATAGTGTTGTTAAGAAGGTAGAAACTAGGGCCTGTAGGACCTGCCTTGTTGATAGGGCTGTTAAGAAGGTAGAAACTAGGGCCTGTAGGACCTGCCTTGTTGATAGGGCTGTTAAGAAGGTAGAAACTAGGGCCTGTAGGACCTGCCTTGTTGATAGGGCTGTTAAGAAGGTAGAAACTAGGGCCTGTAGGACCTGCCTTGTTGATAGTATTGTTAAGAAGGTAGAAACTAGGGCCTGTAGGACCTGCCTTGTTGATAGGGCTGTTAAGAAGGTAGAAACTAGGGCCTGTAGGACCTGCCTTGTTGATAGGGCTGTTAAGAAGGTAGAAACTAGGGCCTGTAGGACCTGCCTTGCTGATAGTGCTGTTAAGAAGGTAGAAACTAGGGCCTGTAGGACCTGCCTTGTTGATAGTGCTGTTAAGAAGGTAGAAACTAGGGCCTGTAGGACCTGCCTTGTTGATAGTGCTGTTAAGAAGGTAGAAACTAGGGCCTGTAGGACCTGCCTTGTTGATAGGGCTGTTAAGAAGGTAGAAACTAGGGCCTGTAGGACCTGCCTTGCTGATAGTGCTGTTAAGAAGGTAGAAACTAGGGCCTGTAGGACCTGCCTTGTTGATAGTGCTGTTAAGGTAGAAACTAGGGCCTGTAGGACCTGCCTTGTTGATAGTGCTGTTAAGAAGGTAGAAACTAGGGCCTGTAGGACCTGCCTTGCTGATAGGGCTGTTAAGAAGGTAGAAACTAGGACCTGCCTTGTTGATAGTGTTGTTAAGAAGGTAGAAACTAGGGACTGTAGGACCTGCCTTGTTGATAGTGCTGTTAAGAAGGTAGAAACTAGGTCCTGTAGGACCTGCCTTGTTGATAGTATTGTTAAGAAGGTAGAAACTAGGGCCTGTAGGACCTGCCTTGTTGATAGTGTTGTTAAGAAGGTAGAAACTAGGGCCTGTAGGACCTGCCTTGTTGATAGGGCTGTTAAGAAGGTAGAAACTAGGGCCTGTAGGACCTGCCTTGTTGATAGTGCTGTTAAGAAGGTAGAAACTAGGGCCTGTAGGACCTGCCTTGTTGATAGTGCTGTTAAGAAGGTAGAAACTAGGGCCTGTAGGACCTGCCTTGTTGATAGTATTGTTAAGAAGGTAGAAACTAGGGCCTGTAGGACCTGCCTTGTTGATAGTGCTGTTAAGAAGGTAGAAACTAGGGCCTGTAGGACCTGCCTTGTTGATAGGGCTGTTAAGAAGGTAGAAACTAGGGCCTGTAGGACCTGCCTTGTTGATAGTGTTGTTAAGAAGGTAGAAACTAGGGCCTGTAGGACCTGCCTTGTTGATAGTGCTGTTAAGAAGGTAGAAACTAGGGCCTGTAGGACCTGCCTTGTTGATAGTGCTGTTAAGAAGGTAGAAACTAGGGCCTGTAGGACCTGCCTTGTTGATAGGGCTGTTAAGAAGGTAGAAACTAGGGCCTGTAGGACCTGCCTTGTTGATAGTGCTGTTAAGAAGGTAGAAACTGTTAAGAAGGCCTGTAGGACCTGCCTTGTTGATAGTGCTGTTAAGAAGGTAGAAACTAGGGTGTTGTTAAGAAGGTAGAAACCTGTAGGACCTGCCTTGTTGATAGTGCTGTTAAGAAGGTAGAAACTAGGGCCTGTAGGACCTGCCTTGTTGATAGTGTTGTTAAGAAGGTAGAAACTAGGGCCTGTAGGACCTGCCTTGTTGATAGTGTTGTTAAGAAGGTAGAAACTAGGGCCTGTAGGACCTGCCTTGTTGATAGTGTTGTTAAGAAGGTAGAAACTAGGGCCTGTAGGACCTGCCTTGTTGATAGTGCTGTTAAGAAGGTAGAAACTAGGGCCTGTAGGACCTGCCTTGTTGATAGTGCTGTTAAGAAGGTAGAAACTAGGGCCTGTAGGACCTGCCTTGTTGATAGTGCTGTTAAGAAGGTAGAAACTAGGGCCTGTAGGACCTGCCTTGCTGATAGGGCTGTTAAGAAGGTAGAAACTAGGACCTGCCTTGTTGATAGTGTTGTTAAGAAGGTAGAAACTAGGGCCTGTAGGACCTGCCTTGTTGATAGTGCTGTTAAGAAGGTAGAAACTAGGTCCTGTAGGACCTGCCTTGTTGATAGTATTGTTAAGAAGGTAGAAACTAGGGCCTGTAGGACCTGCCTTGTTGATAGTGTTGTTAAGAAGGTAGAAACTAGGGCCTGTAGGACCTGCCTTGTTGATAGGGCTGTTAAGAAGGTAGAAACTAGGGCCTGTAGGACCTGCCTTGTTGATAGGGCTGTTAAGAAGGTAGAAACTAGGGCCTGTAGGACCTGCCTTGTTGATAGGGCTGTTAAGAAGGTAGAAACTAGGGCCTGTAGGACCTGCCTTGTTGATAGTATTGTTAAGAAGGTAGAAACTAGGGCCTGTAGGACCTGCCTTGTTGATAGGGCTGTTAAGAAGGTAGAAACTAGGGCCTGTAGGACCTGCGTTGATAGGGCTGTTAAGAAGGTAGAAACTAGGGCCTGTAGGACCTGCCTTGCTGATAGTGCTGTTAAGAAGGTAGAAACTAGGGCCTGTAGAAGGTACCTGCCTTGTTGATAGTGCTGTTAAGAAGGTAGAAACTAGGGCCTGTAGGACCTGCCTTGTTGATAGTGCTGTTAAGAAGGTAGAAACTAGGGCCTGTAGGACCTGCCTTGTTTAAGAAGGTAGGGCTGTTAAGAAGGTAGAAACTAGGGCCTGTAGGACCTGCCTTGTTGATAGTGTTGTTAAGAAGGTAGAAACTAGGGCCTGTAGGACCTGCCTTGCTGATAGGGCTGTTAAGAAGGTAGAAACTAGGACCTGCCT
>NW_027040076.1:133461-148387 GCF_034236695.1 Oncorhynchus nerka | reverse complement strand
TTATCCAAACAGGCTTATGTTTTGGTGTCATGGCCTTCATCAGAGCCTTGGGTAGACTAGCCTCTGCCTACCTTTATCCAAACAGGCTTATGTTTTGGTGTGTGTCATGGCCTTCATCAGAGCCTTGGGTAGACTAGCCTCTGCCTACCTTTATCCAAACAGGCTTATGTTTTGGTGTCATGGCCTTCATCAGAGCCTTGGGTAGACTAGCCTCTGCCTACCTTTATCCAAACAGGCTTATGTTTTGGTGTCATGGCCTTCATCAGAGCCTTGGGTAGACTAGCCTCTGGCTACCTTTATCCAAACAGGCTTATGTTTTGGTGTCATGGCCTTCATCAGAGACGTGGGTAGACTAGCCTCTGCCTAACTTTATCCAAACAGGCTTATGTTTTGGTGTGTGTCATGGCCTTCATCAGAGCCTTGGGTAGACTAGCCTCTGCCTACCTTTATCCAAACAGGCTTATGTTTTGGTGTGTGTCATGGCCTTCATCAGAGCCTTGGGTAGACTAGCCTCTGCCTACCTTTATCCAAACAGGCTTATGTTTTGGTGTCATGGCCTTCATCAGAGCCTTGGGTAGACTAGCCTCTGCCTACCTTTATCCAAACAGGCTTATGTTTTGGTGTGTGTCATGGCTTTCATCAGAGCCTTGGGTAGACTAGCCTCTGCCTACCTTTATCCAAACAGGCTTATGTTTTGGTGTCATGGCCTTCATCAGAGCCTTGGGTAGACTAGCCTCTGCCTACCTTTATCCAAACAGGCTTATGTTTTGGTGTCATGGCCTTCATCAGAGCCTTGGGTAGACTAGCCTCTGCCTACATTTATCCAAACAGGCTTATGTTTGGTGTGTCATGGCCTTCATCAGAGCCTTGGGTAGACTAGCCTCTGCCTACCTTTATCCAAACAGGCTTATGTTTTGGTGTCATGGCCTTCATCAGAGCCTTGGGTAGACTAGCCTCTGCCTACCTTTATCCAAACAGGCTTATGTTTTGGTGTCATGGCCTTCATCAGAGCCTTGGGTAGACTAGCCTCTGCCTACCTTTATCCAAACAGGCTTATGTTTTGGTGTCATGGCCTTCATCAGAGCCTTGGGTAGACTAGCCTCTGCCTACCTTTATCCAAACAGGCTTATGTTTTGGTGTCATGGCCTTCATCAGAGCCTTGGGTAGAGTAGCCTCTGCCTACCTTTATCCAAACAGGCTTATGTTTTGGTGTGTGTCATGGCCTTCATCAGAGCCTTGGGTAGACTAGCCTCTGCCTACCTTTATCCAAACAGGCTTATGTTTTGGTGTCATGGCCTTCATCAGAGCCTTGGGTAGACTAGCCTCTGCCTACCTTTATCCAAACAGGCTTATGTTTTGGTGTCATGGCCTTCATCAGAGCCTTGGGTAGACTAGCCTCTGCCTACATTTATCCAAACAGGCTTGTGTCATGGCCTTCATCAGAGCCTTGGGTAGACTAGCCTCTGCCTACCTTTATCCAAACAGGCTTATGTTTTGGTGTCATGGCCTTCATCAGAGCCTTGGGTAGACTAGCCTCTGCCTACATTTATCCAAACCGGCTTGTGTCATGGCCATCAGAGCCTTGGGTAGACTAGCTCTGCCTACCTTTATCCAAACAGGCTTATGTTTTGGTGTGTGTCATGGCCTTCATCAGAGCCTTGGGTAGACTAGCCTCTGCCTACCTTTATCCAAACAGGCTTATGTTTTGGTGTCATGGCCTTCATCAGAGCCTTGGGTAGACTAGCCTCTGCCTACCTTTATCCAAACAGGCTTATGTTTTGGTGTCATGGCCTTCATCAGAGCCTTGGGTAGACTAGCCTCTGGCTACCTTTATCCAAACAGGCTTATGTTTTGGTGTCATGGCCTTCATCAGAGCGGGGTAGACTAGCCTCTGCCTAACTTTATCCAAACAGGCTTATGTTTTGGTGTGTGTCATGGCCTTCATCAGAGCCTTGGGTAGACTAGCCTCTGCCTACCTTTATCCAAACAGGCTTATGTTTTGGTGTGTGTCATGGCCTTCATCAGAGCCTTGGGTAGACTAGCCTCTGCCTACCTTTATCCAAACAGGCTTATGTTTTGGTGTCATGGCCTTCATCAGAGCCTTGGGTAGACTAGCCTCTGCCTACCTTTATCCAAACAGGCTTATGTTTTGGTGTGTGTCATGGCCTTCATCAGAGCCTTGGGTAGACTAGCCTCTGCCTACCTTTATCCAAACAGGCTTATGTTTTGGTGTGTGTCATGGCCTTCATCAGAGCCTTGGGTAGACTAGCCTCTGCCTACCTTTATCCAAACAGGCTTATGTTTTGGTGTCATGGCCTTCATCAGAGCCTTGGGTAGACTAGCCTCTGCCTACCTTTATCCAAACAGGCTTATGTTTTGGTGTCATGGCCTTCATCAGAGCCTTGGGTAGACTAGCCTCTGGCTACCTTTATCCAAACAGGCTTATGTTTTGGTGTCATGGCCTTCATCAGAGACGTGGGTAGACTAGCCTCTGCCTAACTTTATCCAAACAGGCTTATGTTTTGGTGTGTGTCATGGCCTTCATCAGAGCCTTGGGTAGACTAGCCTCTGCCTACCTTTATCCAAACAGGCTTATGTTTTGGTGTGTGTCATGGCCTTCATCAGAGCCTTGGGTAGACTAGCCTCTGCCTACCTTTATCCAA
This sequence comes from Oncorhynchus nerka, assembly GCF_034236695.1. Lineage (NCBI taxonomy): Eukaryota > Metazoa > Chordata > Actinopteri > Salmoniformes > Salmonidae > Oncorhynchus > Oncorhynchus nerka. Next base: position 145,724 of record NW_027040076.1, on the reverse strand, counting down.
ACAGGCTTATGTTTTGGTGTCATGGCCTTCATCAGAGCCTTGGGTAGACTAGCCTCTGCCTACCTTTATCCAAACAGGCTTATGTTTTGGTGTGTGTCATGGCTTTCATCAGAGCCTTGGGTAGACTAGCCTCTGCCTACCTTTATCCAAACAGGCTTATGTTTTGGTGTCATGGCCTTCATCAGAGCCTTGGGTAGACTAGCCTCTGCCTACCTTTATCCAAACAGGCTTATGTTTTGGTGTCATGGCCTTCATCAGAGCCTTGGGTAGACTAGCCTCTGCCTACATTTATCCAAACCGGCTTGTGTCATGGCATTCATCAGAGCCTTGGGTAGACTAGCCTCTGCCTACCTTTATCCAAACAGGCTTATGTTTTGGTGTGTGTCATGGCCTTCATCAGAGCCTTGGGTAGACTAGCCTCTGCCTACCTTTATCCAAACAGGCTTATGTTTTGGTGTCATGGCCTTCATCAGAGCCTTGGGTAGACTAGCCTCTGCCTACCTTTATCCAAACAGGCTTATGTTTTGGTGTCATGGCCTTCATCAGAGCCTTGGGTAGACTAGCCTCTGCCTACCTTTATCCAAACAGGCTTATGTTTTGGTGTCATGGCCTTCATCAGAGCCTTGGGTTGACTAGCCTCTGCCTACCTTTATCCAAACAGGCTTATGTTTTGGTGTCATGGCCTTCATCAGAGCCTTGGGTAGAGTAGCCTCTGCCTACCTTTATCCAAACAGGCTTATGTTTTGGTGTGTGTCATGGCCTTCATCAGAGCCTTGGGTAGACTAGCCTCTGCCTACCTTTATCCAAACAGGCTTATGTTTTGGTGTCATGGCCTTCATCAGAGCCTTGGGTAGACTAGCCTCTGCCTACCTTTATCCAAACAGGCTTATGTTTTGGTGTCATGGCCTTCATCAGAGTCTTGGGTAGACTAGCCTCTGCCTACATTTATCCAAACAGGCTTATGTTTTGTGTCATGGCCTTCATCAGAGCCTTGGGTAGACTAGCCTCTGCCTACCTTTATCCAAACAGGCTTATGTTTTGGTGTCATGGCCTTCATCAGAGCCTTGGGTAGACTAGCCTCTGCCTACATTTATCCAAACAGGCTTATGTTTTGTCATGGCCTTCATCAGAGCCTTGGGTAGACTAGCCTCTGCCTACCTTTATCCAAACAGGCTTATGTTTTGGTGTGTGTCATGGCCTTCATCAGAGCCTTGGGTAGACTAGCCTCTGCCTACCTTTATCCAAACAGGCTTATGTTTTGGTGTCATGGCCTTCATCAGAGCCTTGGGTAGACTAGCCTCTGCCTACCTTTATCCAAACAGGCTTATGTTTTGGTGTCATGGCCTTCATCAGAGCCTTGGGTAGACTAGCCTCTGCCTAACTTTATCCAAACAGGCTTATGTTTTGGTGTGTCTCATGGCCTTCATCAGAGCCTTGGGTAGACTAGCCTCTGCCTACCTTTATCCAAACAGGCTTATGTTTTGGTGTGTGTCATGGCCTTCATCAGAGCCTTGGGTAGACTAGCCTCTGCCTACCTTTATCCAAACAGGCTTATGTTTTGGTGTCATGGCCTTCATCAGAGCCTTGGGTAGACTAGCCTCTGCCTACCTTTATCCAAACAGGCTTATGTTTTGGTGTCATGGCCTTCATCAGAGCCTTGGGTAGACTAGCCTCTGCCTACCTTTATCCAAACAGGCTTATGTTTTGGTGTGTGTCATGGCCTTCATCAGAGCCTTGGGTAGACTAGCCTCTGCCTACCTTTATCCAAACAGGCTTATGTTTTGGTGTGTCATGGCCTTCATCAGAGCCTTGGGTAGACTAGCCTCTGCCTACCTTTATCCAAACAGGCTTATGTTTTGGTGTCATGGCCTTCATCAGAGCCTTGGGTAGACTAGCATCTGCCTACCTTTATCCAAACAGGCTTATGTTTTGGTGTCATGGCCTTCATCAGAGCCTTGGGTAGACTAGCCTCTGCCTACCTTTATCCAAACAGGCTTATGTTTTGGTGTCATGGCCTTCATCAGAGCCTTGGGTAGACTAGCCTCTGCCTACCTTTATCCAAACAGGCTTATGTTTTGGTGTCATGGCCTTCATCAGAGCCTTGGGTAGAGTAGACTCTGCCTACCTTTATCCAAACAGGCTTATGTTTTGGTGTGTGTCATGGCCTTCATCAGAGCCTTGGGTAGACTAGCCTCTGCCTACCTTTATCCAAACAGGCTTATGTTTTGGTGTGTGTCATGGCCTTCATCAGAGCCTTGGGTAGACTAGCCTCTGCCTACCTTTATCCAAACAGGCTTATGTTTTGGTGTCATGGCCTTCATCAGAGCCTTGGGTAGACTAGCCTCTGCCTACCTTTATCCAAACAGGCTTATGTTTTGGTGTCATGGCCTTCATCAGAGCCTTGGGTAGACTAGCCTCTGCCTACCTTTATCCAAACAGGCTTATGTTTTGGTGTGTGTCATGGCCTTCATCAGAGCCTTGGGTAGACTAGCCTCTGCCTACCTTTATCCAAACAGGCTTATGTTTTGGTGTCATGGCCTTCATCAGAGCCTTGGGTAGACTAGCCTCTGCCTACCTTTATCCAAACAGGCTTATGTTTTGGTGTCATGGCCTTCATCAGAGCCTTGGGTAGACTAGCCTCTTCCTACATTTATCCAAACAGGCTTGTGTCATGGCCTTCATCAGAGCCTTGGGTAGACTAGCCTCTGCCTACCTTTATCCAAACAGGCTTATGTTTTGGTGTCATGGCCTTCATCAGAGCCTTGGGTAGACTAGCCTCTGCCTACATTTATCCAAACCGGCTTGTGTCATGGCCTTCATCAGAGCCTTGGGTAGACTAGCCTCTGCCTACCTTTATCCAAACAGGCTTATGTTTTGGTGTGTGTCATGGCCTTCATCAGAGCCTTGGGTAGACTAGCCTCTGCCTACCTTTATCCAAACAGGCTTATGTTTTGGTGTCATGGCCTTCATCAGAGCCTTGGGTAGACTAGCCTCTGCCTACCTTTATCCAAACAGGCTTATGTTTTGGTGTCATGGCCTTCATCAGAGCCTTGGGTAGACTAGCCTCTGCCTACCTTTATCCAAACAGGCTTATGTTTTGGTGTGTGTCATGGCCTTCATCAGAGCCTTGGGTAGACTAGCCTCTGCCTACCTTTATCCAAACAGGCTTATGTTTTGGTGTGTGTCATGGCCTTCATCAGAGCCTTGGGTAGACTAGCCTCTGCCTACCTTTATCCAAACAGGCTTATGTTTTGGTGTCATGGCCTTCATCAGAGCCTTGGGTAGACTAGCCTCTGCCTACCTTTATCCAAACAGGCTTATGTTTTGGTGTGTGTCATGGCCTTCATCAGAGCCTTGGGTAGACTAGCCTCTGCCTACCTTTATCCAAACAGGCTTATGTTTTGGTGTCATGGCCTTCATCAGAGCCTTGGGTAGACTAGCCTCTGCCTACCTTTATCCAAACAGGCTTATGTTTTGGTGTCATGGCCTTCATCAGAGCCTTGGGTAGACTAGCCTCTGCCTACCTTTATCCAAACAGGCTTATGTTTTGGTGGTGTCATGGCCTTCATCAGAGCCTTGGGTAGACTAGCCTCTGCCTACCTTTATCCAAACAGGCTTATGTTTTGGTGTCATGGCCTTCATCAGAGCCTTGGGTAGACTAGCCTCTGCCTACCTTTATCCAAACAGGCTTATGTTTTGGTGTCATGGCCTTCATCAGAGCCTTGGGTAGACTAGCCTCTGCCTACCTTTATCCAAACAGGCTTATGTTTTGGTGTGTGTCATGGCCTTCATCAGAGCCTTGGGTAGACTAGCCTCTGCCTACCTTTATCCAAACAGGCTTATGTTTTGGTGTCATGGCCTTCATCAGAGCCTTGGGTAGACTAGCCTCTGCCTACCTTTATCCAAACAGGCTTATGTTTTGGTGTCATGGCCTTCATCAGAGCCTTGGGTAGACTAGCCTCTGCCTACCTTTATCCAAACAGGCTTATGTTTTGGTGTCATGGCCTTCATCAGAGCCTTGGGTAGACTAGCCTCTGCCTACCTTTATCCAAACAGGCTTATGTTTTGGTGTCATGGCCTTCATCAGAGCCTTGGGTAGACTAGCCTCTGCCTACCTTTATCCAAACAGGCTTATGTTTTGGTGTCATGGCCTTCATCAGAGCCTTGGGTAGACTAGCCTCTGCCTACCTTTATCCAAACAGGCTTATGTTTTGGTGTGTCATGGCCTTCATCAGAGCCTTGGGTAGACTAGCCTCTGCCTACCTTTATCCAAACAGGCTTATGTTTTGGTGTCATGGCCTTCATCAGAGCCTTGGGTAGACTAGCCTCTGCCTACCTTTATCCAAACAGGCTTATGTTTTGGTGTCATGGCCTTCATCAGAGCCTTGGGTAGACTAGCCTCTGCCTACCTTTATCCAAACAGGCTTATGTTTTGGTGTGTGTCATGGCCTTCATCAGAGCCTTGGGTAGACTAGCCTCTGCCTACCTTTATCCAAACAGGCTTATGTTTTGGTGTCATGGCCTTCATCAGAGCCTTGGGTAGACTAGCCTCTGCCTACCTTTATCCAAACAGGCTTATGTTTTGGTGTCATGGCCTTCATCAGAGCCTTGGGTAGACTAGCTCTGCCTACCTTTATCCAAACAGGCTTATGTTTTGGTGTGTCATGGCCTTCATCAGAGCCTTGGGTAGACTAGCCTCTGCCTACCTTTATCCAAACAGGCTTATGTTTTGGTGTCATGGCCTTCATCAGAGCCTTGGGTAGACTAGCCTCTGCCTACCTTTATCCAAACAGGCTTATGTTTTGGTGTCATGGCCTTCATCAGAGCCTTGGGTAGACTAGCCTCTGCCTACCTTTATCCAAACAGGCTTATGTTTTGGTGTCATGGCCTTCATCAGAGCCTTGGGTAGACTAGCCTCTGCCTACCTTTATCCAAACAGGCTTATGTTTTGGTGTCATGGCCTTCATCAGAGCCTTGGGTAGACTAGCCTCTGCCTACCTTTATCCAAACAGGCTTATGTTTTGGTGTGTGTCATGGCCTTCATCAGAGCCTTGGGTAGACTAGCCTCTGCCTACCTTTATCCAAACAGGCTTATGTTTTGGTGTCATGGCCTTCATCAGAGCCTTGGGTAGACTAGCCTCTGCCTACCTTTATCCAAACAGGCTTATGTTTTGGTGTCATGGCCTTCATCAGAGCCTTGGGTAGACTAGCCTCTGCCTACCTTTATCCAAACAGGCTTATGTTTTGGTGTCATGGCCTTCATCAGAGCCTTGGGTAGACTAGCCTCTGCCTACCTTTATCCAAACAGGCTTATGTTTTGGTGTCATGGCCTTCATCAGAGCCTTGGGTAGACTAGCCTCTGCCTACCTTTATCCAAACAGGCTTATGTTTTGGTGTCATGGCCTTCATCAGAGCCTTGGGTAGACTAGCCTCTGCCTACCTTTATCCAAACAGGCTTATGTTTTGGTGTCATGGCCTTCATCAGAGCCTTGGGTAGACTAGCCTCTGCCTACCTTTATCCAAACAGGCTTATGTTATGTTTGGTGTCATGGCCTTCATCAGAGCCTTGGGTAGACTAGCCTCTGCCTACCTTTATCCAAACAGGCTTATGTTTTGGTGTCATGGCCTTCATCAGAGCCTTGGGTAGACTAGCCTCTGCCTACCTTTATCCAAACAGGCTTATGTTTTGGTGTCATGGCCTTCATCAGAGCCTTGGGTAGACTAGCCTCTGCCTACCTTTATCCAAACAGGCTTATGTTTTGGTGTCATGGCCTTCATCAGAGCCTTGGGTAGACTAGCCTCTGCCTACCTTTATCCAAACAGGCTTATGTTTTGGTGTCATGGCCTTCATCAGAGCCTTGGGTAGACTAGCCTCTGCCTACATTTATCCAAACAGGCTTATGTTTTGGTGTCATGGCCTTCATCAGAGCCTTGGGTAGACTAGCCTCTGCCTACCTTTATCCAAACAGGCTTATGTTTTGGTGTCATGGCCTTCATCAGAGCCTTGGGTAGACTAGCCTCTGCCTACATTTATCCAAACAGGCTTATGTTTTGGTGTCATGGCCTTCATCAGAGCCTTGGGTAGACTAGCCTCTGCCTACCTTTATCCAAACAGGCTTATGTTTTGGTGTGTGTCATGGCCTTCATCAGAGCCTTGGGTAGACTAGCCTCTGCCTACCTTTATCCAAACAGGCTTATGTTTTGGTGTCATGGCCTTCATCAGAGCCTTGGGTAGACTAGCCTCTGCCTACCTTTATCCAAACAGGCTTATGTTTTGGTGTGTGTCATGGCCTTCATCAGAGCCTTGGGTAGACTAGCCTCTGCCTACCTTTATCCAAACAGGCTTATGTTTTGGTGTGTGTCATGGCCTTCATCAGAGCCTTGGGTAGACTAGCCTCTGCCTACCTTTATCCAAACAGGCTTATGTTTTGGTGTCATGGCCTTCATCAGAGCCTTGGGTAGACTAGCCTCTGCCTACCTTTATCCAAACAGGCTTATGTTTTGGTGTGTCATGGCCTTCATCAGAGCCTTGGGTAGACTAGCCTCTGCCTACCTTTATCCAAACAGGCTTATGTTTTGGTGTCATGGCCTTCATCAGAGCCTTGGGTAGACTAGCATCTGCCTACCTTTATCCAAACAGGCTTATGTTTTGGTGTCATGGCCTTCATCAGAGCCTTGGGTAGACTAGCCTCTGCCTACCTTTATCCAAACAGGCTTATGTTTTGGTGTCATGGCCTTCATCAGAGCCTTGGGTAGACTAGCCTCTGCCTACCTTTATCCAAACAGGCTTATGTTTTGGTGTCATGGCCTTCATCAGAGCCTTGGGTAGACTAGCCTCTGCCTACCTTTATCCAAACAGGCTTATGTTTTGGTGTCATGGCCTTCATCAGAGCCTTGGGTAGACTAGCCTCTGCCTACCTTTATCCAAACAGGCTTATGTTTTGGTGTCATGGCCTTCATCAGAGCCTTGGGTAGACTAGCCTCTGCCTACCTTTATCCAAACAGGCTTATGTTTTGGTGTCATGGCCTTCATCAGAGCCTTGGGTAGACTAGCCTCTGCCTACCTTTATCCAAACAGGCTTATGTTTTGGTGTCATGGCCTTCATCAGAGCCTTGGGTAGACTAGCCTCTGCCTACATTTATCCAAACAGGCTTATGTTTTGGTGTCATGGCCTTCATCAGAGCCTTGGGTAGACTAGCCTCTGCCTACCTTTATCCAAACAGGCTTATGTTTTGGTGTGTGTCATGGCCTTCATCAGAGCCTTGGGTAGACTAGCCTCTGCCTACCTTTATCCAAACAGGCTTATGTTTTGGTGTCATGGCCTTCATCAGAGCCTTGGGTAGACTAGCCTCTGCCTACCTTTATCCAAACAGGCTTATGTTTTGGTGTCATGGCCTTCATCAGAGCCTTGGGTAGACTAGCCTCTGCCTACCTTTATCCAAACAGGCTTATGTTTTGGTGTCATGGCCTTCATCAGAGCCTTGGGTAGACTAGCCTCTGCCTACCTTTATCCAAACAGGCTTATGTTTTGGTGTGTGTCATGGCCTTCATCAGAGCCTTGGGTAGACTAGCCTCTGCCTACCTTTATCCAAACAGGCTTATGTTTTGGTGTCATGGCCTTCATCAGAGCCTTGGGTAGACTAGCCTCTGCCTACCTTTATCCAAACAGGCTTATGTTTTGGTGTGTGTCATGGCCTTCATCAGAGCCTTGGGTAGACTAGCCTCTGCCTACCTTTATCCAAACAGGCTTATGTTTTGGTGTCATGGCCTTCATCAGAGCCTTGGGTAGACTAGCATCTGCCTACCTTTATCCAAACAGGCTTATGTTTTGGTGTCATGGCCTTCATCAGAGCCTTGGGTAGACTAGCATCTGCCTACCTTTATCCAAACAGGCTTATGTTTTGGTGTCATGGCCTTCATCAGAGCCTTGGGTAGACTAGCCTCTGCCTACCTTTATCCAAACAGACTTATGTTTTGGTGTCATGGCCTTCATCAGAGCCTTGGGTAGACTAGCCTCTGCCTACCTTTATCCAAACAGGCTTATGTTTTGGTGTCATGGCCTTCATCAGAGCCTTGGGTAGACTAGCCTCTTCCTACATTTATCCAAACAGGCTTGTGTCATGGCCTTCATCAGAGCCTTGGGTAGACTAGCCTCTGCCTACCTTTATCCAAACAGGCTTATGTTTTGGTGTCATGGCCTTCATCAGAGCCTTGGGTAGACTAGCCTCTGCCTACATTTATCCAAACCGGCTTGTGTCATGGCCTTCATCGGAGCCTTGGGTAGACTAGCCTCTGCCTACCTTTATCCAAACAGGCTTATGTTTTGGTGTGTGTCATCAGAGCCTTGCCTTGCCTACATTTATCAGAGCCTTGGGTAGACTAGCCTCTGCCTACCTTTATCCAAACAGGCTTATGTTTTGGTGTGTGTCATGGCCTTCATCAGAGCCTTGGGTAGACTAGCCTCTGCCTACCTTTATCCAAACAGGCTTATGTTTTGGTGTGTCTCATGGCCTTCATCAGAGCCTTGGGTAGACTAGCCTCTGCCTACCTTTATCCAAACAGGCTTATGTTTTGGTGTGTGTCATGGCCTTCATCAGAGCCTTGGGTAAACTAGCCTCTGCCTACCTTTATCCAAACAGGCTTATGTTTTGGTGTCATGGCCTTCATCAGAGCCTTGGGTAGACTAGCCTCTGCCTACCTTTATCCAAACAGGCTTATGTTTTGGTGTGTGTCATGGCCTTCATCAGAGCCTTGGGTAGACTAGCCTCTGCCTACCTTTATCCAAACAGGCTTATGTTTTGGTGTCATGGCCTTCATCAGAGCCTTGGGTAGACTAGCATCTGCCTACCTTTATCCAAACAGGCTTATGTTTTGGTGTCATGGCCTTCATCAGAGCCTTGGGTAGACTAGCCTCTGCCTACCTTTATCCAAACAGGCTTATGTGTTGGTGTCATGGCCTTCATCAGAGCCTTGGGTAGACTAGCCTCTGCCTACCTTTATCCAAACAGGCTTGTGTCATGGCCTTCATCAGAGCCTTGGGTAGACTAGCCTCTGCCTACCTTTATCCAAACAGGCTGGTGTCAGGGCCTTCATCAGAGCCTTGGGTAGACTAGCCTCTGTCTACCTCTTTAGACATCCACAACAAGAGCTTCTAATTGTGCATCACTGGAGGGCTACGAGCGGAATGAATAAATACAGAAATTAAATTAATAGGTAGATCGAAGTTGAAAGGGGTTAGTGATGAGCCAGAGTCTACCTTTCATTAAAATAGATTGAACACACACACACACACACCTAATTAATAGGCCTAGAAAACAGAGCTGCAGCCCCTAGATAAACAACTCATTATTCAGGGAATTTTAAACATTGATGTATCTACTGTGGAAGTCTTCAGAGTGAACTACTATCTGCTCTTATAGTCAAACTACCAAAAAGCATGCAAGCATACACACACACACACACACACACACACACACACACACACACACACACACACACACACACACACACACACACACACAATTGAGGGCATGTCACAATAAATCAGTGGTAACTTTTAGAAAGCAGAGATAGAGCCATAGAGAATTGCTGGGAGCTGAAAGGAATGAAGGCAGCGACCAAAAATAATGTCATGTATCATCAACACAGATAAGGTTAACAGACAACCGTATCACAGGAGGTTGGTGGCACCTTAATTGGGGAGGACATGCTAGTGGTAATGGCTGGAGCAGAATAGGTGGAATGGTACCAAATACATCAAATACATGGTTTCCATGTGTTTTGATGCCATTCCATTTACGCCGTTCCATGAGTCGTCCTCCCCTCAGCAACCACCACTGAACTGAGTGTGTGTGTGAAGTCTGTCAGAGTGTATGGTCTCTCTCTCTGAGAAGAACACTCAGTCCCTTTCTCCCTTCCTCTCACTGAACCAGAGAGAGACGTTTCATTGGCTGAAACACAGTCCCAACAGACACAGACACACATGCAAGCAGACAGATAGACCCAAATACAAAAAACAAGCATCCACACCCACACACCTACACACACCTACACACAACCACACAGACCCACACACACTGTCTTGCTGTAGGCTGGTTTCACCTACTAGTCTAATAACAGATATTTTCATGTTTCTCTCTTTGATATTACAGTCCTCTGATCATCTGGTTCAGGGAGGGGCAATTCTGCTCCATGCACACACACACACACACATTATGGGCCCTGGTCAAATTAGTGCACTATATAGGAAATAGTCAATTAGAGGATAGTCAATTAGAGACATAGGCTCTGGTGGCATGCTAGAAATCTGAGCAAACACTATGAACAAGTCTTGGTGACAAACTTCTCTAACACAAACAAACTATACTAACACAGGAGAGGAACTCCTCAATGAAGGGCAAACTATACTAGCAGATTAGCCTTTTAGAGAGAGAGAGAGAGAGCGAGAGAGCGAGAGAGCGAGAGAGCGAGAGAGCGAGAGAGCGAGAGTGCGAGAGAGAGAGAGAGAGACAGAGAGAGAGACAGAGAGAGAGACAGCGAGAGAGAGAGAGAGATGTACGGTGACATCCGTATCCGTAAGACAGAGCGATAGAAAGACAGTGTCTGAATAACTAAACCTGCATTCTAAATAGAAGGCATATTCGGTATCATGTTTTATAGTATGTGATATTTCAAAAATGTAGTATGCTTTAAATGGCAGGATGTCATTCTCATTTCATCTTCTTAATCTAGTAGAATTCACTGCAAACTATTGAGGAAAAGAATCCTCTTAAGATCCATGTGTCTGACAACAGGTGATAATCAGGGTAAGCGCTGAACGAATGGAGGGAATCAACACATTTGTACAATAGATGTACATTAGATGACACATTCTCAGTAGAATGAGACTAGTATGCTGATGTTTGTGTTTGCTGCAGTCCTCTTCTAATAAACACTACGTTCTAAATAGTATGTAGTATGATTAATACACACTATGCAGTTTTAGTAAGTAGTACGCAAGACACGGCCAAAGAGAAAGAGAGAGAGAGAGAGAGAGAGAGAGAGAGAGAGAGATGGATAAATATGTAGAGACAGAGAAAGAGAGACAGATGGATAAAGATGTAGAGCCAGAGAAAGTGAGATGGATAAAGATGTAGAGACAGAGAAAGTGAGATGGATAAAGATGTAGAGACAGAGAAAGAGAGGTGGATAAAGATGTAGAGCCAGAGAAAGAGAGACAGATGGATAAAGATGTAGAGACAGAAAGAGAGACAGATGGATAAAGATGTAGAGACAGAGAAAGAGAGACAGATGGATAAAGATGTAGAGACAGAGAATAAAGATGTGGAGACAGATGGATAAAGATGTAGACAGAGAAAGAGAGACAGATGGATAAGATGAGAAAGAGAGACAGATGGATAAAGATGTAGAGACAGAGAAAGAGAGACAGATGGATAAAGATGTAGAGACAGAGAAGATGGATAAAGATGAGAGACACAGAAGAGAGACAGATGGATAAAGATGTAGAGACAGAGAAAGAGAGACAGATGGATAAAGATGTAGAGACAGAGAAAGAGAGACAGATGGATAAAGATGTAGAGACAGAGAAAGAGAGACAGATGGATAAAGATGTAGAGACAGAGAAAGAGAGACAGATGGATAAAGATGTAGAGACACAGACAGAGAAAGAGAGACAGATGGATAAAGATGTAGAGACAGAGAAAGATGATAAAGACAGATGGATAAAGATGTAGAGACAGAAAGAGAGACAGATGGATAAAGATGTAGACAGAGAAAGAGAGACAGATGGATAAAGATGTAGACAGAGAAAGAGAGACAGATGGATAAAGATGTAGAGACAGAGAAAGAGAGACAGATGGATAAAGATGTAGAGACAGAGAAAGAGAGACAGATGGATAAAGATGTAGAGACAGAGAAAGAGAGAGATGGATAAAGATGTAGAGACAGAGAAAGAGAGACAGATGGATAAAGATGTAGAGACAGAGAAAGAGAGAGATGGATAAAGATGTGGAGACAGAGAAAGAGAGACAGATGGATAAAGATGTAGAGACAGAGAAAGAGAGACAGATGGATAAAGATGTAGAGACAGAGAAAGAGAGACAGATGGATAAAGATGTAGAGACAGAGAAAGAGAGACAGATGGATAAAGATGTAGAGACAGAGAAAGAGAGACAGATGGATAAAGATGTAGAGACAGAGAAAGAGAGACAGATGGATAAAGATGTAGAGACAGAGAAAGAGAGACAGATGGATAAAGATGTAG
>NW_027040076.1:120278-132961 GCF_034236695.1 Oncorhynchus nerka | reverse complement strand
ACAAGTGTCAGGAAGGATAGGCGACAAGAGACTAAGTACATTCTCCTCCTTTCATCGGTCTTTCTCTCTCTTCTCATCTGAGGACGTGGTGTGGAGATGTTTCTGTGGGATACTTGTAAACTTTGGTTCTCTGGATGTTGGAAAAATTAGTTGTGACTTACTCGACAACAGTAAACAAACACACACACACACACACGCACTGACACACACACACTTTTATAATTTGGACACTAGCACTGCACTGGCATTGCTGCCAAGCTTCCCATTCTCTGTGGTATTAAACTCATGTTGCCTTGCTGTATTCAGTCTTCAAATGCATTATATTTCCTCACCATCAAAATGTGCTAAAAAAACCACTCTATCCATTGCTTTGGAATTGTTTATGTTCCCTGACTGTCTAGCTTTCATTTGGATGACTGTTATCAACTGGACAGTGAGGAGACTATCCTGGAAGAGTGAGGAGACTATGAATGACTGTTATCAAACTGGACAGAGTGGAGACTAGATGACTGTTAGGACAGACTATAGATGACTGTTATCAAGCTGGACAGAGTGAGGAGACTATAGATGACTGTTATCAAACTGGACAGAGTGACTATAGATGACTATCAAACTGGATGAAGAGACTGTGACTGTTATCAAACTGGACAGAGTGGAGACTATAGATGACTGTTATCCAAACTGGACACAGTGAGGAGACTATAGATGACTGTTATCAAGCTGGACAGAGTGAGAGACTATAGATGACTGTTATCAAACTGGACTGGACAGAGTGAGGAGACTATAGATGACTGTTATCAAACTGGACAGAGTGAAGAGACTATAGATGACTGTTATCAAACTGGACAGAGTGAAGACTATAGATGACTGTTATCAAACTGGACAGAGTGACTGTTGACTGTTATCAAACTGGACACAGATGACTGTTATCAAACTGAGACTATAGATGACTGTTATCAAACTGGACAGAGTGAGGAGACTATAGATGACTGTTATCAAACTGGACAGAGTGAAGAGACTATAGATGACTGTTATCAAACTGGACAGAGTGAAGAGACTATAGATGACTGTTATCAAACTGGACAGAGTGAGGAGACTATAGATGACTGTTATCAAACTGGACAGAGTGAGGAGACTAGATGACTGTTAGACAGAGTGAAGAGACTATAGATGACTGTTATCAAACTGGACAGAGTGAAGAGACTATAGATGACTGTTATCAAACTGGACAGAGTGAAGAGACTATAGATGACTGTTATCAAACTGGACAGAGTGAGGAGATGACTGTTATCAAACTGACAGAGTGACTATAGATGACTATCAAACTGGACAGAGTGAAGAGACTATAGATGACTGTTATCAAACTGGACAGAGTGAAGAGACTATAGATGACTGTTATCAAACTGGACAGAGTGGAGAGACTATAGATGACTGTTATCAAGCTGGACAGAGTGAGGAGACTATAGATGACTGTTATCAAACTGGACAGAGTGAAGAGACTATAGATGACTGTTATCAAACTGGACAGAGTGAAGAGACTATAGATGACTGTTAACTGGACAAACTATAGATGACTGTAGACAGAGTGAGGAGACTATAGATGACTGTTATCAAACTGGACAGAGTGAAGAGACTATAGATGACTGTTATCAAGCTGGACAGAGTGAAGAGACGATAGATAACTGTTATCAAACTGGACAGAGTGAGGAGACTATAGATGACTGTTATCCAGCTGGACAGAGTGAAGAGACTATAGATGACTGTTATCAAGCTGGACAGAGTGAAGAGACTATAGATGACTTATCAAACTGGACAGTGTGAAGAGACTATAGATGACTTATCAAGCTGGTCAGAGTGTAGAGACTATAGATGACTATTATCAAGCTGGACAGAGTGAAGAGACTATAGATGACTTATCAAACTGGACAGAGTGTAGAGACTATAGATGACTATTATCAAGCTGGACAGAGTGAAGAGACTATAGATGACTTATCAAACTGGACAGAGTGTAGAGACTATAGATGCCTTATCAAACTGGACAGAGTGTAGAGACTATAGATGACTTATCAAACTGGACAGAGTGTAGAGACTATAGATGACTGTTATCAAGCTGGACAGAGTGAAGAGACTATAGATGACTTATCAAGCTGGACAGAGTGAAGAGACTATAGATGACTTATCAAGCTGGTCAGAGTGAAGAGACTATAGATGACTGTTATCAAACTGGTCAGAGTGAAGAGACTATAGATGACTGTTATCAAACTGGTCAGAGTGAAGAGACTATAGATGACTGTTATCAAGCTGGACAGAGTGAAGAGACTATAGTGACTTATCAAACTGGACAGTGTGAAGAGACTATAGATGACTTATCAAGCTGGTCAGAGTGAAGAGACTATAGATGACTTATCAAGATGGACAGAGTGAAGATACTATAGATGACTATTATCAAGCTGGACAGAGTGAAGAGACTATAGATGATTGATATTAAGATGGACAGAGTGAAGAGACTATAGATGACTGATATTAAGATGGACAGAGTGAAGAGACAATAGATGTAGGTCATTTCTACATATTTTGCATTTATTTTTGTAATTTCATTGTTGATTAAGGTTATTTCCCTAAACCACCCGCAGGATGGATTTAATGGGTGTGTTTGACACACCTGGTCTAAGCCATGGTAAACCCTCCTGACCACACATGTGCACGTACGGACACACACACACACTGATTCTTCTAACCCCATTCTGACAGCCATTGTCGGACATTCCAACATACTGGTGGTTGAGTTGAGTTCTACTGTATGGAAGGAATGCAATAAGTCTGAATATACGATTAGCTCACTTAAATGCTACTCCAGCTGTATTAGGTTTTCTTATCATGGCTAAATTTACTTTCAATTTTCCATGCATTCCTGAGATACTTTAATACAGAGAGAGAGAGCGAGAGCGAGAGCGAGAGAGAGAGAGAGAGAGAGAGAGAGAGAGAGAGAGAGAGAGAGAGAGAGAGAGAGAGCGAGAGAAAGAGAGAGAGCGAGAGAGCAAGAGAGCGAGAGAGCGAGAGAGCAAGAGAGCGAGAGAGAGAGAGACTTGCTAGCATATGTTTTTTCCTTTTATTTCTTCTTCTCCGCCCTGCTTTCGCTAAGCAGTCCTGTGCCAGGAGAGATAAAGAGACACTGGTGGCTAGACGAGGGAGAGGGAGAGAAAGTAAGAGGGAGAATAAGAGGCTGTCAGCAGCCTATAAATCAGAGTGTGATGTTATGCTATGCTACATCACTATGCTAGGTCAGCCTGCTCAGCACTGCCTGACAAACAGGTTAGGAGAGGAGTCATCTGCTAGCGCTACGCTAGGAGGCTATGCTAGGTCAGCCAGCGCAGCACTGCCTGACAAACAGGTCAGGAGAGGAGTCATCTGCTAGCGCTACGCTAGGAGGCTATGCTAGGTCAGCCAGCACAGCACTGCCTGACAAACAGGTCAGGAGAGGACCATCTGCTAGCACTACGCTAGGAGGCTATGCTAGGTCGGTGCGCTGGGTGGCTACGCTAGGTAGTTATGCTAGGTGGCTACACTCGTGCTATCATACTCTAGCGGGAGCATATCGATTAGGGTGTGGAGGGAGAGAGGGATAGAGGAAAGGGAGAGAGGGGTAGAGGGATGTGGAGAGAGGTAAAGAGATGTGGAAAGAGGTAGTGAGAGATAAGGAGGTAGAGGAGGTAGAGAGAGGGGGGTAGAGAGAGAGAGAGAGGTTGGGAGAGGTGGAAGTAGAGGTAGAGAGAGGGGTGAGAGGAGGTTGAGCCATCCAGGCAAGGAGAGAAGGAATAATCCACTAATGCTAAACAAGGTGGCTATGCTAGCACCATCATGCTCTGCACCCACTACCCCAGGAAACTACAGAGAAAGGATTAAGAGAAATGTATTTCTCCTGTGGCTCAGGACTCAACTCACAACACACCAAGTCAGGGCCAATTGGTGGCTTCAAGGTGTCTTAAACCTCGGCTGTGGCTATAGATTAGAAATAAGACATTCAATGGTAAAGCTACAGAAAGTGATTTACCATTTAGCATACCACTTAGTATCTATTCTAAACAATTACCAGCAGAACAGAGTACTCTAAAATTCCATCTGTCCATGGCCTTTGATTTCAAGTTCCTTCCAGCCCTGGCAGTTGCCCCAAAGACAGTTGGTCCAGACCAAGCAGCTGCAGAAATGGTTGGCTACAGATGGATCACAATGCATAAAAGGATTTTGGGAAACCCCTGGGTTAGAGGTCAAGGAGTGTCTGCTGCCCAGTTTAGTAAGAGTCTTCCAAAAAAATGACCTAATACTAATTATAATCCTCATAATGATATACATGTATAATATAATATTGGTTTCAAAATTCCCTGGATGGAGGACAGGGGTCAAGGAACCTACCGGAAGCCCAGGCGGTGGAAGTCTTTACTCCCCAGCTTGGTGAGGATCTTCCTGGCCGAGTCCTCTAGGTTGTTAGACCCCTCGTCGTTGACCACCATGGCCAGAATCATCCCATTGTCTACCACATCTACATACTGGGCCAGGCGACGACTCTCTTCTTTACTGCGGTATGTGTCAAACCTGGGTAGTGGAGTGGGAGGGGGAGGTGAATGGTTAGTCTATATCCGTGTTTCCCAATTCCGGTACCCCGAATGGCACACATTTGTGTTGTGTTGGACAAATACACCCGATTCAACTTGACAAGTAGCATCAGGTGTGCTTGTCCGGGTCCACAATATAAATATCTACTGTTGGCACTACTAGAGGAGTGGAGATGTGAAACACTGACCTATATCATAGCTACATAACAGAGCACGAAAAAAGACCTTCAATCACTCCAACAAACGTCTTCATCTGAAGGTTGATCTATGGTGGATCTTCTGATAAATATACCAACAAATATCAATGAATGAATTGCACACAGCCCCAAAACAGTCCCATGGGAGCATACTGTAAAATCTTGAGGGTGAGGTCTCAATTTGGTTGTGTGAGGAAACTGAGGTCAATGGTAATTGATATCAAACCAATAGTAAATACATTTGTCAAATGGGGTTTTAATTTCTCCTGACGCAATACTCAAGACTTGCCTTCTCTTGGAAGCAATGGTTGTTTTGTTTAATTGCTTTTTAATGATTGTTTACCAGTACTCTGACGGCATATGAAATGTTTTTCTAACTACAGTACATATTAAATGTTTTCTGACATTCTTTATTCAATCAGAGATGTTGAACGATGGGATAGGGAGAACATTATAAATCTATTAGATAGTTAGTACCAACAGGAGTGTGTTTGCTATTCTCCCTCCTTTCTAGTGTCATATTATAACTGTCACACCCTGATCTGTTTCACCTGTCTTTGTGCTTGTCTCCACCCCCTCTAGGTGTCACCTATCTTCGCCATTCTCTGTTTGTCTGTTGCCCTGACCCCGAGCCTGCCTGCCGTTCTGTACCTGCCTGACTCTGACCCGATTACGAACCTCTGCCTGCCCTGACCCCTAGCCTGCTTGCTGTTCTGTACCTGCCTGACTCTGCCCTGGATTACAGACCTCTGCCTGCCCTGACCCTGAGCCTGCCTGCTGTTCTGTACCTGCCTGACTCTGCCCTGGATTACAGACCTCTGCCTGCCCAGACCCCGAGCCTGCCTGCTGTTCTGTACTTTATTGACTCTTCCCTGGATTACAGACCTCTGCCTGCCCAGACCCTGAGCCTGCTTGCTGTTCTGTACCTGCCTGACTCTGCCCTGGATTACAGACTTCTGCCTGCCCTGACCCTGAGCCTGCTTGCTGTTCTGTACCTGCCTGACTCTGCCCTGGATTACAGACCTCTGCCTGCCCAGACCCTGAGCCTGCTTGCTGTTCTGTACCTGCCTGACTCTGCCCTGGATTACAGACTTCTGCCTGCCCTGACCCTGAGCCTGCTTGCTGTTCTGTACCTGCCTGACTCTGCCCTGGATTACAGACCTCTGCCTGCCCTGACCCTGAGCCTGCTTGCTGTTCTGTACCTGCCTGACTCTGCCCTGGATTACAGACTTCTGCCTGCCCAGACCCTGAGCCTGCTTGCTGTTCTGTACCTGCCTGACTCTGCCCTGGATTACAGACCTCTGCCTGCCCTGACCCTGAGCCTGCTTGCTGTTCTGTACCTGCCTGACTCTGACTCGATTACAAACCTCTGCCTGCCCTGACCCCGAGCCTGCTTGCTGTTCTGTACCTTATTGACTCTGCCCTGGATTACAGACCTCTGCCTGCCCAGACCCCGAGCCTGCCTGCTGTTCTGTACCTGCCTGACTCTGCCCTGGATTACAGACCTCTGCCTGCCCTGACCCTGAGCCTGCTTGCTGTTCTGTACCTGCCTGACTCTGCCCTGGATTACAGACCTCTGCCTGTCCAGACCCCGAGCCTGCCTGCTGTTCTGTACCTTATTGACTCTTCCCTGGATTACAGACCTCTGCCTGCCCAGACCCTGAGCCTGCTTGCTGTTCTGTACCTGCCTGACTCTGCCCTGGATTACAGACTTCTGCCTGCCCTGACCCTGAGCCTGCTTGCTGTTCTGTACCTGCCTGACTCTGCCCTGGATTACAGACTTCTGCCTGCCCTGACCCTGAGCCTGCTTGCTGTTCTGTACCTGCCTGACTCTGCCCTGGATTACAGACCTCTGCCTGCCCTGACCCTGAGCCTGCTTGCTGTTCTGTACCTGCCTGACTCTGCCCTGGATTACAGACCTCTGCCTGCCCAGACCCTGAGCCTGCTTGCTGTTCTGTACCTGCCTGACTCTGCCCTGGATTACAGACCTCTGCCTGCCCTGACCCTGAGCCTGCTTGCTGTTCTGTACCTTATTGACTCTTCCCTGGATTACAGACCTCTGCCTGCCCTGACCCTGAGCCTGCTTGCTGTTCTGTACCTTATTGACTCTGCCCTGGATTACAGACCTCTGCCTGCCCTGACCCTGAGCCTGCTTGCTGTTCTGTACCTTATTGACTCTGCCCTGGATTACAGACCTCTGCCTGCCCTGACCCTGAGCCTGCTTGCTGTTCTGTACCTTATTGGCTCTGCCCTGGATTACAGACTTCTGCCTGCCCAGACCCTGAGCCTGCTTGCTGTTCTGTACCTTATTGACTCTGCCCTGGATTACAGACCTCTGCCTGCCCAGACCCTGAGCCTGCTTGCTGTTCTGTACCTGCCTGACTCTGCCCTGGATTACAGACCTCTGCCTGCCCTGACCCTGAGCCTGCTTGCTGTTCTGTACCTGCCTGACTCTGCCCTGGATTACAGACCTCTGCCTGCCCTGACCCTGAGCCTGCTTGCTGTTCTGTACCTGCCTGACTCTGCCCTGGATTACAGACCTCTGCCTGCCCTGACCCTGAGCCTGCTTACTGTTCTGTACATGCCTGACTCTGCCCTGGATTACAGACTTCTGCCTGCCCAGACCCTGAGCCTGCTTGCTGTTCTGTACCTGCCTGACTCTGCCCTGGATTACAGACCTCTGCCTGCCCTGACCCTGAGCCTGCTTGCTGTTCTGTACCTGCCTGACTCTGCCCTGGATTACTACAGACCTCTGCCTGCCCTGACCCTGAGCCTGCTTGCTGTTCTGTACCTGCCTGACTCTGCCCTGGATTACAGACTTCTGCCTGCCCAGACCCTGAGCCTGCTTGCTGTTCTGTACCTGCCTGACTCTGCCCTGGATTACAGACCTCTGCCTGCCCAGACCCTGAGCCTGCTTGCTGTTCTGTACCTGCCTGACTCTGCCCTGGATTACAGACTTCTGCCTGCCCAGACCCTGAGCCTGCCTGCTGTTCTGTACCTTATTGACTCTTCCCTGGATTACAGACTTCTGCCTGCCCAGACCCTGAGCCTGCTTGCTGTTCTGTACCTTATTGACTCTTCCCTGGATTACAGACTTCTGCCTGCCCTGACCCTGAGCCTGCTTGCTGT
Organism: Oncorhynchus nerka; assembly: GCF_034236695.1. Taxonomy (NCBI): domain Eukaryota; kingdom Metazoa; phylum Chordata; class Actinopteri; order Salmoniformes; family Salmonidae; genus Oncorhynchus; species Oncorhynchus nerka. The sequence continues at coordinate 125,025 of NW_027040076.1, read as the reverse complement.
TCTGTACCTTATTGACTCTGACCAGATTACGAACCTCTGCCTGCCCTGACCCTGAGCCTGCTTGCTGTTCTGTACCTTATTGACTCTTCCCTGGATTACAGACCTCTGCCTGCCCAGACCCTGAGCCTGCTTGCTGTTCTGTACCTGCCTGACTCTGCCCTGGATTACAGACTTCTGCCTGCCCAGACCCTGAGCCTGCTTGCTGTTCTGTACCTGCCTGACTCTGCCCTGGACCTCTGCCTGCCCTTGACCAGTCTTCTGCCTGCCCCCTGTTTGGGTCAATAAACATCTGTGATTCTAGCTGTCTGCATCTGGGTCTTATCCTGAGTTCTGATAATAACAATATCTGTCATGACTTAAAGATAGAATCTGCATTAGGGGAAACCGCTCCGCATTTCGGTGTCCGCTGTCCGCCCCAGCACTTTTGTTAAAATGATTTTAGTGGACTAAATGGAGGTGAGGTGTGTTGAGCAGAGTGGTCAAAACTAAACACAGCAGTACATATTGTGCTGTTCACTTCCCCCTGCCATGATGTCAGAGTGTTGTCTGCAGTAAATTCTTTGTTGTAATATTCCAAACGGACAAGGCAGTTTCACTATGAAGAATTCCAGATTTAAAGAGACAACCAATTCCTCCAGTGTTGTTTTTTTAAACATGTTTGCTTATCACAACCGTTCTGTTACAACAGGGGTGTTGAAGTCATTTATTTTCAGTGATTGTTAGCAGGCTAATGTTGCTACTATTAAACAAAGTTAAATAGAGTTTAGATGTAAAGAAAACAGTAAAGGTGAAAGGGTTACAAAATTCCAGTAACTTTCCAGAAGTTCCCAGGTTTTCCAGAAGTCCCCAGGTTTTCCAGAAGTTCCCAGGTTTTCCAGATATCCCCAGGTTTTCCAGAAGTTCCCAGGTTTTCCAGAAGTCCCCAGGTTTTCCAGAAGTCCCCAGGTTTTCCAGAAGTCCCCAGGTTTTCCAGAAGTCCCCAGGTTTTCCAGAAGTTCCCAGGTTTTCCAGAAGCTCCCAGGTTTTCCAGAAGTCCCAAGGTTTTCCAGAAGTCCCCAGGTTTTCCAGAAGTCCCCAGGTTTTCCAGAAGTTCCCAGGTTTTCCAGAAGTCCCCAGGTTTTCCAGAAGTCCCCAGGTTTTCCAGAAATCCCAGTTGGAAGATGTCTGGAATAAGACGGTAATACGCAGGACATCCTTCCAACCATCATTTCTGGAATAAGACGGTAATACGCAGGACATCCTTCCAACCAACATTTCCGAAAACCTGGGAACTTTTGAAAAATTTACCAGAATTGTGCAAGCCTAAAGGTGAAATAAAAACATGACAACATATAAAATACCTATCATTGTGGAGCACTTCTCCAGTCTTGGGGTCGATGACGTGAACTATGATCCCCCGGTTGCCCCAGCCCCTCTCGAACAGGTAGCTGTTGTCCTCGCTCTCCCCTGGGTGCAGGGTCTTGTTGAGGAAGGTCCACGACAGCTTCTTCTCCCCATGGATCTCCAGTGTCCCTCCTGTCCCCACACCAATGTACTTACGGCCAAAGTAACTGTGCTCTGTGTCTGTGTCGTCAGACCTGGAGAAGAGTCAATGATTGATCAACCAATTAATAAAGAATATGGACTAGAGGGTTACACAATAGGGGATAAGGGGATATAGGCTAGAATATACCAGATAAAGACTAAAGACTAGGATATAGAGGCTAGGGGCTAGGAGATAGAGGATAGGAAACAGAGACAGAGGCTAGGAGATAGAGGCTAGTGGCTAATAGATAGAGACTATGGGCTAATAGATAGAGACTAGGGGCTAGGAGATAGAGGTGAGGAGATATAGGCTAGGGGCTAATAGATAGAGGCTAGGGGCTAGGAGATAGAGGCTAATAGATAGAGGTGAGGAGATAGAGGCTAGGGGCTAATAGATATAGGCTAGGGGCTAGGAGATAGAGGCGAAGGGATAGGAGATAGAGGCTAGGAGATAGAGGCTAGGGGCTAATAGATAGAGGCTAGGGGCTAATAGACAGAGTCTAGGGGCTAGGAGACAGAGGCTATGAGTTACAGGCTAGAGGCTAGGAGATAGAAGTGAGGAGATAGAGTCTAGGGGCTAGGAGATAAGGGCTAAGAGAATAGAGGCTAGACGATAGAGGGTAGGAGCTATGACAAAGAGGCTTGAGTCTAGGAGAAAGAGGATAGAGTCTAGAGGCTACTAAATAGGTTGAGGGCTGAAGGCTATGAGATCTGGTCTGGGTTCAAAACCCACCTTCCAAATAAGGAGATGGTAAGGTTGCCCTTATATGGGCAGTCAGGACTTCCTATGTGCAGCTGTCCTCTGTTGCCGATCAGAATGTGTTTGGTACGCAGTAGGATGGGATGATACGAGTCTGCTATCACTAACTTTCCTAGAGAGAGAGAGAGAGAGAGAGAGAGAGAGAGAGAGAGAGAGAGATATTTACTGGTGAGATCTCCTGACAGGTATTTCATGCCCTGGGGCCTGACACATCACATCTCCCTTCCTTTTATGGCACTGAGCTGTGGCTCACACAAACACAGACAGACATAGACACAGACACACACACAGACACAAACACAGACAGACATAGACACAGACACACACACACACACACACACAGACACAGACACACACACAGACACAGGGGACAAAACTCAATAACCCTTTATGAGGGCTGCATTTCACGATAACGTCCATCTGACAGAGGTTATGTAGTCCTGTAGAGAAGTGGGGGAGAGATGGGGACTTTGATTTGGCTGTGAGTTAGTGGTTACCTGGACACACAGTATCAGGTTCCTAACTCACACATACACATGTAACCAGTGTGAAATGGCTACACTGTTACATTGATGATGTTGACTCAGATCACTGGTTGCTGTGGAGAAGGAGAAGGTCAAAGGGGGTGAGTGTAAACCATGTGAAATGGCTACACTGTTACATTGATGATGTTGACTCTGATCACTGGTTGCTGTGGAGAAGGAGAAGGTCAAAGGGGGTGAGTGTAAACCATGTGAAATGGCTAGCTAGTTAGCGGTGTACACTAGTGGCATTTCAATCGGTGGCGTAACTCGCTCTGAGACCTTGAAGTAGTGGTTTCCTTTGCTCTGCAAGGGCCGCGGCTTTGTGGAGCGATAGGTAACAATGCTGAGGGTGACTGTTGTCGATGTGTGCAGAGAATCCTGGTTGAGCCCAGTTTGGGACGGAAGCAAGACTGTCACACACACACAATTGATGGATAAAGTAAAGTTTAACAATATGATTGCAGACACACACACAGACGTACCTCCGTTGAGGATCTCTATGGAGTGGACAGTAGCTGAAGAGGTGAGGATGACCTTTCTGCCATAACCAATGGTAACATGGTGAGCTTCACTGTGGCCGGGGGTCCATGGCTGCAGGCCGGGCTCCCTGTCTGGACACACTGTTGGATAGACCAATAGGGTTAACGTCATGACACACACAGATCTCACTGATCACTGATGTTCTGATCTGGCCCATAGTTTCCAACAACAAACACTATGCCAACATCCTATAATTCATTCATCAGTCAATGTCATTGATTGGACGGACACCAAACGGGCCGCTGCCAGATTTTCCCCTGGGCTAATACAGATTGATTAATAGGCTCCAATCGACTGGTTTTCTCCATGAAAGAACCCAGCTGAGAAACCATCGACACAGCAGTTTGAGAGTTAGGTCTTGGAACTAGATCTGTCTGGGCTTTAGCCAAATCCTTTGTCATTCTCATGTCGTGTCTGACTCAAGGAGTTGGCTAAAGAACTAGCTGTTATTGCAACAATGGGTTAGACAGCTAGTAGTATAGCTCTGGGGATGCTGGAGGTTCAGAGAGAGAGAAAGAACAGTTCAGAGAGAGAAGAGAGAGAGAGAGAGAGAGAGAGAGAGAGAGAGAGAGAGAGAGAGAGAGATTCAGAGAGAGAGAGAGAGGGGAACAGAGAGGAACAGAGAGGAACAGAGATAGGAGAGAGAAAGATAGAGAAAGAAAAAAGATAGACAAAGAGAGAAAAAGAGAGAATGATTTGAAATGTCTGTGAAATGTATTTATTCTTTTGGCACTTTTGTGATTGTAGTGTTTACTGTTAATTTTACTGTTTATTTCACTTTGTTTATTATCTACAGTACTTCACTTGCTTTGGGCAATGTTAACATGTTTCCCATGCCAAAAAGCCTTTGAAATTGAGAGAGAGCGAGAGTGAGAGTGAGAGAGCGAGAGAGCGAGAGTGCGGCTGAGCGATGAGAGGAGCGAGCGAGAGAGAGAGTGCGAGCGAGAGAGAGTGCGAGCGAGCGAGCGGAAGTATCTGGGGTCACAATGGGTTCAGAGTTCTATTTCCTCTGTTCTCTGTGTGATCATGATGTGAAGGACAGTGGTCTGGCGATCTGCAACAGGCGTTGCACTACACTGGGCAATGACATCTGCACACACACATTCACACAGTATGCCACATAAACAAACTCAAATAAAACATGAACACAGGCAAAAACACAAACTTACAGAAGCCCTGAAGCCCAAGGCAAACAATAACAAGAGAAAAAGTAGACAGTAGAATTATCTCGTCCGAACAACTTGGTAACTTGTTTGAATGACTTAAGCTCAAATGAAATGGGAAGCATTTTTCTAAAGCTCGTGAACGAGCCTCTGCTCATGCTGAAAATAGAATGCATATGAGTGAATGAAAGAAGACAGGCCGCGAGTGTCAACACCGTCCAAATCAATCAAATTGT